>NC_056726.1:585009765-585284765 GCF_019279795.1 Protopterus annectens | reverse complement strand
ATCAGTTAGAAAGGTTTGAAAGTTACTCGTTTTTATTTATTTTTTTAGCACATACGCTGATATACATTATTTTTCACACAGTAAGTATTAATATCAGGTTGCTAATATATTTCCTGTGATGTTCATCCTGTATGCCTATTAAATGTTCAGAAAATGTCTACTCTATCACTCCTGTATTTGATCTCTTAATAGTCCTTGGTTTAGTTACAGACAAAGAAGTAACTTTCAGTGCAGCTGCCTTTCCCAGTGGATCACATTGGTATATTTATTATTTGTTTACATGTTCATTTTTATAATGCCTTCGTAGGATCATTCCCTTCTGAATAATCTTCATAGGTTTTATATAAATTTACTTACAAGTATAGCACTTCAGATGTTAAATATTTTTCATTCATTTAATTGTCAGTCTACTGGATACTTCTGTACCCTGCAGCCATTAATTATACATGTCTTTCAGTCTAAGCAGTGTAAACTGTATTATCCTTTGAATTCAATTTTCTGCTGTGTATAAGTCCCCTTGGATTCTTCGTTCTTTTTCATCAGGTTTCTCTTGGCTTATCAGGTTTGTGGTTGAAGCTTTATTTGAATGATGAGTGCAGTGTGACATTGTAGACCTTGTGTTCTAGAAGGTAACTAACAATGGTATATACAAAGGTAACAGCACTGTTTACTCAGCCTTACACCATAGGCATACAATCATGTTGTCAAGTGAGCTCTTTATACTGACCTACAAATGTTCTGATAGACATGAGGCACGGACGCTTTTTAATATTCTTTTCCTGATGTTAGTAATGTGTTCCTGACTATAAATACTGAACATTATGTTTTTCCTGAAATACCTCACATTACCTTTTCCACTATTCAGAGGTAGCTATTTCTAAATGGACCATGTGTCTGTACTGTGGTAAAATAACTTCTGTATACTAGGTATGAGTGTATTGTTAATTTACCAACAGCATGGTGTAGCAATTTGCATTTCTTCATTACACAGTTTTTGTTTTCCAGTGTGGTTTCTTGCTCAGGATCCTTTTGTGTGGAATTTTTATGTCCTTCCACTGTCCATGTGGGATTGCATCAGGGTCTATCATTTCCTGGCACATCTAAATACATGCTAAACATGACTAACATGGAAGTACATAAAAAGACAGTTCCGCAGTGTGTGTGTGTGTGTGTGTGTGTGTGTGTGTGTGTGTGTGTGTGTGTGTGTGTGTGTGTGTGTGTGTGTGTTTATGATTGTGCTTGTATCACATTAATAAATCTAAGATCACAAACATGCACATACAGAACAGGAGAGCAAAACAGAAGATTCCACCCATATTAAGCCAATAACAAATACGTGGATGTGACAACTTTATCAACCTGAAAGACCCACAAAATCATGTAATTGTCCCTTGGAAGAATTTTCTTTTTCTGAAACCACATCTAGGATGAACCAGTTGTTTCAGTGGCAACACTAACACATTCTAATGTCTTTGAAACAAAATATTATGATTTATTACAACTGGAATTTCCTCTTTCCACTCCTGTTCTTCCTATTCCTCCAGCTTTGGAGGGTATTTTTATTACAGCCTGTATCATGCCTGACAGCCAGCCTGCAACCGCTAATAAAGCAGTTAGACTGCGCAAAGTTCTTCAGTCTTGTAAATTTTTATTTTCTTATTCCAGATCTAACCATTCAATGATTTCTTTGACAAATTAACCTATAGATAAACATTTGGTAAAAGATAATCCCCACATCTGATAAGGGCAGGAAAGCCATGGACAGATGTGGGAAAAAGTGTATTCCACTACCTCACTTATTTTAGGAGTCTTAATTGTCAAAATCACATTACAGTTTTTGCTTGCTTCATATGAGAATATGAGGAGCATTGTAGCCACTTTTCCTTCTTTTGAGGGAAAATATTCTCTGAATACAATGGATTAGGTCTATGTCTCAGGTAATCAAACATTCCTTGAAGTGTGCTTTTTTCACTCAGCTGATGCCTTTTGCAAAGCAGCAGCTACTGGAAGAATTATGAAAAGGTTTCCATGGTTACATTTTTAAAAATTTACCTAAGGATGTTCAAGCTGCAATCTGCAATTTTCCGCTTGATAAGAAGCGTGTCTTTGGACCATCTGCTGCTGAGGTCCATATAAAGTGTAATGAGAGAGGGAAATTGATTCAAGGGATGACTCAGATTTTTCTGCCTTCCTTCTCCAAGTTTGTTAACTGTTTCCTTCTTAACTCAGCACCTTCTTATGAAAGGTAAAATAAGCAGTATCAGCAAACGTCAAGCCAAGCAGACAGTCAAATAAATAAATAAATAAATAAAAATATCAGCAAACTTCAAGTCAAGCAGACAGTCCAAAAAATAAATAAATAAATAATAAAATAAGCAGTGTCAGCAAACGTCAAGCCAAACAGACAGTCAAAAAATAATAATAATGGCAAGGAGGCTCCAAAAAAAGGAGGTGGAGTTTTCCTGAAAACAGGACAATCATCACATTAGAATGATTGTTTTCAAATGGCACTCCTATCTTCCCACCATGGCAAGCCTTGAAATCTCCCACACCAAAATCATGTCTCTGTTTCACAACAGATAATATCAGACAAATAAGTACTAAGGATGATCCATCTTGGGTACTGATAGCAACTTGAGTCTCTCCATCTTTTTCAGATGATTCCTCCTCACCCACTAGATCAAACTCCCTTTTCTCCCTTCTGTCATTCAGTATTTGAAGTCATACAGCCTTTGCCCCTTTCCTTAACAGACAAAGGCTTTTATGTAACAATACTTCTGGTACCAAAGAAAAAAGACATTGTGGAAACTAGTCCCAGATCTTTCCTTTCTCAATCAGTTTTGTGAAAGTCCCAAAGTTCAAAATGCTATGCCTTCACAGCCTATCACTTATTCCCCATTTTTGTTTCTTGGTAGCACTAGGTTTAAAGGATATTTATCCTCATATTCCTAAAGCCTCAGTTTTCAAATGTTTTAAAGGTTTTCTGTGTCTATATACTATTAGTTCTCTTTCATTCCCCTTTGGGTTATCCAGTGCTCCAAGAGTATTCAAAAAGTGTGTAGCTCCAGTGATAGCCTATTACAGACTTCAAGATACTCACATTTTTCTGTATTTAGACAACTTGCTTTTCTTTGCAGTATTTTTCAAAGTGTCAGAAATCTCTCACTTCGGTGAGACATCTCTTTCCCAGACGGGGTTTTCAAAAGAACATTCAAAAGTCTTCTTTAATTTTTTTCCACAGTTGTTTTCTTGGAGTGCTTCCTCAATAACTCAGTTCAAAGAGCTTTTCTTTCACATGAAAAAGTAGACCTATACCTATATCATTTTCTGAGTTTTTCTACTCAGTCCATAACTTCAACAAGAAAGTTTTTCAGGATACCAGAATTCATGACGTCATGATTCCTCTAGCAAATTTTCACATGAGAAATATTCAATAGTACCTAAAATCTGTATTGACCAAACATTAACACCCCTTGACCTTTCAGATTCCAGTTTTGGGATATGTAAAAACTTAACTGCTTTGGTGGAGAGACTAGTTCTATCTGAATCCAGGTCTCCCATTCTCCATTCCAGCTGCAACACATTTTGTAAAAACAGATACCACAGACGTTACTTGGGAAGATGTTTCTGTGGAGTAAAAGTTCAGGGACTTTGGAACAAAAAAGAAAGACCAAAAACACATCAACATAAAAGAAATGTTGGCAGTTATAAATGCACTCAGCTGTTTCAATCATCTGTGGTCCTCAGGTCCTTTACAAGTGATTACAGACAATACCACAGTGACATGGTGCACAAACAAATAGGGGTGTTCTAGATCTTACCCTCTGTACAGACTCGATATGTCAACCTGGGATAAAGCAGTGAAGCACAATCTCACTTTCTAGAAGCATCTTACATTCTATCAGAGCAAAACACTGGCAGACAAACTGAGCAGGACCAGGACAGACCCTCATAAATAGAAATCAAATTGGGGAGGTCTAACAGGATTTGATTCAGCTGTAGTGAACACTTCAGATTCACAACAAATAACTGGCAATATTCTGCTCCAGGACTCATTGAAACAGGATACATTTTATTTTCCTTGGATGTGAATGATCTTGTATGCCTTCCCATCCTTTCTACTAATATCCAGAGTCATTCTGAAGATTCAGCAGGACTCTCCAATGATCATTGAAGTAACTTCTTTCTGATCAAGGCAACAGTGGTTGACACTTCTTTTGGAAATGGTCAAGGACAATTACCACAAGCTTCCAAACAGACTGGGTCTACTTACATAAAACTTTGGGTTGATTCATTACACACTGCTGAAGGGTTTGTTTGACCTGAAAGCTTTGTTTTATTACACTGATGAAGGGTTTGTTTGACCTGAAAGCTTTGTTTTATTAAACACTTGATTCATTACATCCCATCTTCAAACAACTTCAACTAACTGCCAGAATGATAGATTCTCAATACCTTTTAGGCGCTTATTTTCTGAAGATGTACAGCAGGGGTTAAAGGAGGCAAAAAAAAAACTGCTACTAGAAAATCATACATTAGTAAACAGAAAAGTTGTTCTAGTTGATGCCAAAATAAGAACCAAGACCGTTTAAAGGCTAATATTTATCTTGTTCTACAATATTGTGTGAGTTATTATCCACTGGCCTTTCTTACTTATCTATTAACTCTTACTTCATGTGAACTGGCTGATTTGAAGTTCTTTACACAGAAAACAGTTTTGATGATTGCTCTGAGTTCTGCAAGAATGTTGTCTGAGTTGCAAGCTCTCATTGTGGATCGTTATCTCACTTTCCACAAAACTAGGGTTTCCTTGAGAACTAATCCCTCTTTTATACTTAAAGTGGCATTTTAGTTTGTTTTATTTTTTCCCATTGTTGTTGCTAAACTGTAGACAATGAACTTTACTTACCTAACATTGTCCTCTTTCAGGACTCCAACTTCCCTCATTCAGTTGGCATGAAAGCTCTGAAGAATTTGGCACCCAGATGGCTGATTTTCTATAGCTGTGCTCAAGGTGCTCATTGTCTGGCTGCATGGAAAGTGTTAGGCTTTAGAAGCTGGCTGGATGTTATATCCTATTGCAAGCTATAACCCCATACACCTAAATTTACTACAGCAATGATCTTTCATACAGCTACTGCTAAGGAAAGTTTACTTGTACACTCTGTTATGTTTGAAAGTTGAACTGTATCCAGTCCTTCATGTTAATGGTATTTCTGCTGTTATTGTAATTTTAATTATGAGCTATAGCCATCAAATTAATGGTCACTTCTGCTACATTTCTAATTTTACCTAAATTCAAGTGTGATGAGCATAAAGATATATTTAGATTTTATTATGATATTACTTTCTAATGCGTACACTTGTGAATCATTCCTCCTCCCCCTCCTTTTTCTCTCTGTCAAAAAGAAGATAAAGGGGACTGCTGTTTCCTTTCAGTATCAGGATTTGAGTGAGGTTTTTAAAGGCCATGCTTTTCTGCTGTGCATTTTCTGTGTCTACAGTTGCGGGTGGTGTGTTCCGGTGGGTTGCTTGGTTGAGTGGGTGCCTTTCGCGTGCTTTTGTTGGTGGTTCAGCATTTTGCTTGTTGGATGGTTTTGGGAGAGACCTGGAACGTTTTCCTGGTGTCTGCTTTGGTTGGTTTCATTGGGTTCACTGTTTCACGGGCTTTGGTTGTTGCCGATTTTTTTTTTCTGCCCTGCCTGTCTAACCTTGTCCTGGAGTCATTTGAAATCCCGGTATCAGCGGGCACGAGCAAGTCATGCATAACATCCGCCGGTAGGATCCCATGAGTGTAACGGCAATGTTCGTCTTGGAGAGTGTTTGTAAAATTGGGAAGTTCAAGCAACAGGGTGGGGCAGACAGTTTGAGAAACAGCCAATAAGACGCCCTACATGTAGCTCGCAGCAGTCCCTGATTTCAATTCAAACTTTGTTCCTAATTCCTCCAGAAAGTAAATGTTGGAAAAAACGGTGGTGGATTACATTTAACAAAGACGATAATTAGGATTGTATAAAAAGAAAAAAAAAAAAAAGAGGTACCCGCGTTTAGTGTTATCATCGAATGGTATCACTGGGAGGGATGCCGGATAAGGTATAGAGTTAGGAGGGTACGAATTCTGCAGGCTTCAGGCCTCCGAAATGCAGGAGATAGTTTGTGTGAAAGAGTGTACAGTGAATGCCTTCTTCGTGTACACTAGAATTGTATAGTTTCTGAACCAGTAATGTGTTAGACTTAGACCAGCAAAGAAAATTATATTCAGTGCCTTTTCCTGAAGAAAAGAAAACAAAACAAACAGAATACAGTTTTGGTGGTAATATTATTAAAGAAAAAAAAAAGAAGCTAAAAAGAGGGGGGTGAGCTTCAAAAGGAAAAGACCCCACTCATAGAGCATGGGGGAGGTTTGCAACTAAAGATATGTTGATATTGGTGATTTTCATTTATGTAAATGTATGATTGCCTATACCCTATGTCATAAGTGATAATTTAATAACTATGATATTGCTACAGTAAAAACTTAGAAAACTATATCAAATAATTCTATGGTGCAGTGAGTTTCATTGGGGAGAGGGACATACCTCTTGACTGTTCAGATTTTCACAGAATGTCCAGAGTTTGTCTCATAGGTTTTTGTCTCATATGTTTGTCAGCTTGTCACAAAATGATGGATTCATGCTAATGCGAGACCTGTTTTATCTGCGTTCTGGGTCTGTAAGAGTGGATATTGGAAGTCATCCCTTATTTTGGGCCTTTGACCCCCCCCCCCCATTATTTGTGACTTTGTCCAGACCTCTTGCTTTAACAAGTTTAAAGGCATTGTCATAGTTTGATGCTCTACGATGGGTAGGTTATGAGTCCAGTACGCAGTTCACTGTGTAACAAGAGAGGAGAATGGGTTGCGGGATGAAAATGTAGCTCACACCGCTCACCTAAAGGCCGGGGAGGGGGCAAAACCAAATAAATAATAAAGTGTTTCATAACATAATAATAAAATAATAAAACAGAGGCATAGATAATATATAAAAAAAAGCTGCCTAGCCTAGTACCAGCCTATGAACTTATGAACCTATGACCAAATGACGACACTTTATGTGTACATTTAGGTCTCTGAATTTAATGCCTCATAATGTTGTAATGTAACACTTGTAGATACAAAAAATTTTCAGTATTGGGATTTGGACAGTGCATGTGTCCTCATGTCTGTGGTTTGGCAAGGGGAAACATTTGTTGTGTTGTACAGAGTGGTGAAAGATAAGTAGTGAGTAAGGATTATGGTCAAAGTGAGAGCTAAGTAATGAGAATACAGTTAGCATTGTGCATCTGTCTAGATTACTTGGATTATGAGGCAAGGGAATTTTCATATGACGGGTAAGGAGCGGTTAAGGATAAGGACAGTTATGGTGAGTACATACTAGTAAGAATGAAGTAGGCTCGTGGTTAATAGTGCTTTGGCCAGGGAAGGTTCTGGTGGTTTTTGCTACCGTCTACGAATTTGTAGGCTTATGCACCTTCGGCATGCAGTCCTTTCTGGCTTTGTCCTAAATTAGCTACATGTTCGGTTTAACAACTTCAGGGTTGCATTGCTTTGTACAAGCATTTTTGCGGGCTTTGTGGCACCCATGGGTGTTGGCGGTTAGTCACGCATGCTCATAGCACTAGTAGTGCTGGAAGGGGGGCAGCGGGGAGGATTACATACAAAACTTAATTCTCTGTGTTCTAAAGCCAATAGCCAAATCAGTGTGGGTTTTGAGTGGGTGTTCACGGGTTATGAGTTGGACGGCCAGGGAGAGTGAGTTCAGTGGGTCGAGTTGTAATGGTGAAGCTGGCCAAGCCTTTGGGAGGTAGTAGAACGTTGGCCATTACTTTTTACCGTTTTGGAATTTGGTGGCATATTTATGGCCCGGCCTCACTGTGTGGAGGTAAACAGGCAAGATGGACATGCATCCCTATACTGCAGATGTTATAAACAAGGTCTTCTGAATAATCCCCCCCCCCCCCCAAGTAGTACAAGGGCTTTGGAAGCGGAAAGGGAAGGTGGAGTTATTAAAGGCATTTAAAAGGGGTCTAGGTGGTGTCAGAATGTGTTTCTATTTCAGATGATTTAATTTAATTTTTCTTTGCAGTGGGTGGGGCTATGAGGGGTCTTTCACCAGCTGGAGTGTTATACAAGGTGTTCACAGATGGCTCAGTGCTTTAAGATGGAGCATGCCCATTGTGCTGCTGCCCATTACAGAGGAGGGGTTATGGTTGAAAAGCATGGGACAGTTGTTTGTGCTGATTAGGGGTAGGCGGACCATTAAGACTGACGTTAGGGAATGACAGACATTTGAGTTTTAGATTTTATACCTTTCAGGGATTCATGCTAATGCAAAACATGCTTTGTCAACTTTTTCTGTTTCTAAGAGCAACATTTTACATTTTTCCTATTTGGTTGTTGCTAAGTGCTTTATTTGCCACTGTCTGTCTTGGCTAATTTTAGGGGTATCTGTTCACATTTTTGGCATGAACTTGGTAAAGTGGGGAAGAGCAATTTGGACATCAGCCGGTGACTTGAAAGTAGTGGGTCAGTGGTGGAAGTGGTGATACCAGTAGTTATCTCCATTGATAGAATGGCACACAAAAGTGCTCAAGTGGGGGAGCATGAAGTAAGTAATAGTTGCGGGCCTACTGACGTTGTTAGATGTAATTTAGTCTGATGGGCTGAATGTTTTGATGGTGGGAGTGGTGTTCAAGGAGGTCGTATGGAAGATTTTACTCATGGTTCTTTAGGGTATATATGTTATATTTGGTGTGGTTTGGGTAAGGTGTCGGCAAGAGAAGAGAGTGTATGTTGGGAACTGGGTTAAGCAGGGTTGAGGAAGTTTACAAGGGGTCTGGGGGTTCTTGTAGGAGGGAGGGAGGGATGCACAGCCATCATAAGCAGAGGAAGTTACTAGGTTAATGGTTTAGGGCCTTTAAGTCAGTTATTTATCAATGTTTTAGTTATGGTTATTGTGCAATTTCATTTGGAAGCTAGCGTAGGCTGCGGGGGATGCGGGGTTGAGATGTGGTAAACAGTATGAGGATAAATTTGTTATTCTGCACTTGGGGGTGGTTTCCAGATTAATGGTTTTAAGGTTTTTCACAACCTAGCCATATTCAGGAAAGTGAGTTTTCACAATCCAGAGTGCAGCACATGTTGCTCGTTGCTAAAATGGGCAACGGTGAATGTTCACCTTGTCCTAAGGGCATATAGGTGGAGCCGTAGGGGGAGTTTGTACCTCTGTTTTTGTAAATGGCTGTACAGCAGGATTGTGGCGGGTTTTAATTTTTCTTTATCTAGTCATTAATTTCGTTGAGACCTCCTGTGTTGGTAGAAGAGTGATAATTTTAGCTATAAAAGAAGACCTTGTTTTGTTTCGCAGGTGTATCTGTTGTACTGTTACTATGGAAATTGGGAGGTAATTTTATGGGATCTTTTGTAGGACATTTAATTTTCAGGGTATGTTTTGCATCTGGTAGTGTCTGCATTTTAGGCAGTTGATAAATGAGATATGCCTCGTGGGGTCTGTAAGAATTTTGTTATGCATGTGTGGAGTATTTACAGTCTTTTCTTTTACAGGTCATTCTGAGTGCAGATTGGGACATAAAGAGTTGGAGTTACTTGGTGGGATGAAGAAATGTGGACTTGACAGCTGAGAGAAGAACCTGAGGAGGGTTTCAGCTGACGGAGCGGTACAAAGGGAGGTCATGGGCTGCCGGCAGTGCATTGAATATGGAGTTGTTTGTTTGTTGTGTTTTTCTTCCATACAGTCACAAGGTAATATCTTGTTTTGGTTTGATCTTGTATGGGGAGGATCAGTGTGGAATTTTACTCTGTTGTTTGGGTAGCAGGGGTCTTCTTTTGAATGGGTTAGAGATTGCAGACATCAGGGGGTAGGAGATTAGTGGGTTGCTTTGTGTCAGTTAGGCTTGTGAGCTAAATGTGGGGTTTGACGGGAGGATTTAGCTTTGAGTTAAGACAGTTTCAGGATAGACTGGGCTAGGTTAATTCACTATAGTCTGGGTGGTAATAGCGTGGCACGGACATTGTGTGACCTGGTGGTATCGGGCATTCTCTAGTTTGTTGGTATATTGTGTTGGTTGGTTTTGCCTGGCAGGGTCTATTGTTGGTGATACCAGCCATGATGGTGGTGTTTTTGAGGTCGTACTGCTGCCGGTCATGATGGTGGTTTAAGTGTCTTATTGTTTTATAATGGATAGTTGGTGTAATGGCAGCATGTTATTAAATGGAATTTAGAAGAGCTTTAAGGTTCATAGGTTCATAGGTTCATACTAGACTATCTGCCCTAGGGCATTTATAAGCCTAGACAGAGTGTGTTTGGCTTTCGCCACCCATTTTAAATTAATTTTGCTATGCCCTTTTTCGAGGTTAGTATACTGTGCCTCTGTCTAACAGTGACACAGAAGTGATACCCGGGGTAAACCTACGATCTCTCATCCACTCATCAAGATTCCTCTTGAAGACAGTCAGTGAGGGACTCTGCCTAACCTGGACTGGGATTTTATTCCAGAGTGAAGAGAGAGGGGTATTACATTCATTGGACAGTAAAATAAATAAATAAAAGTTAGGGAGGATGGGTACACTGAATGATGTTTGATATAGTGCCTTACTGGAGGATAGGTTACTGGAAGTTTGGTCAGAGACAGGGGGAACAGCCTGGTCAGGCTGGTGGGCAGAGAAGAGGGGCAGGCTTGCCCTCTTCTGTTTCCCATCTGGTGTTGGATGTGCAATTCAATAAGCTGGGAAGGAAAGTGAGCGGTTGCTCTGTTGGATATGTTAATAAGCAAGCAGAGGTGCTTATTTGGATGGTGGTGTAATTCAATAAATTGAAGGTGAGTGGGTTAATGCTGTCTTGTTAATGCAAAAATAAGTGAGCAAGTGGGGGACGCTGCTTATCAAGGGTGAGTGGTTACACTGCTCTTATGGTTATTTTATGTTTTCTTCACGGATGTTATTATCACGTGCCATGTTTTTGGTTGAAATTTATAACTATTGGTTAACAATCATATTTATGGAAGTTTAATAAAGGTTTTAAAATGTCATTCAGTGTTGTGTGTTTATTGAAGTGGACCAGGACAAATGGAAAACAAGGGATTTTCTGGAAGAAAATGAGCTAAGAGAGGAGTTGCTTGATTTAATGGGAATGGATAGATATATTAAGATCAATGAGAGAAATACACTGCAGAAGGTCAATAAAACCCAAAAAGCAAGAAGCTTGATAAAACAAATGAATGCAGTAATTAGGAGTGTCCATAGAGATCCATGCAATATAACAGAAGTGAACAGGATATATTACTGTGCAGCTAAATTAATAATAGATAAAATTCTACTACAAGAACACAAGGTAGTAAGTGAAAGGAAGGGGAGAAATAGAATACCATCATGGAAGTATCGAACAGAGAAAACTATAAAACAGTTAAGACAAGAAGTGTCACTGTTAGAACATTATAGAAGAGGGAATAGATCAACAAAAATACTAAGAAAGATAGATGTGATTAAAGCAATGCACAGTATTAGAACAGATCAGGATCTATCATGCACTATCGCAAATAATAAACTAAAAATTTCAATCCAAGTGGAAAAACTTAGAAGATACATCGATAAATATAAGGGAAAAGTGTAAAACAAGCTATTTATTGATGACCCAAAAAAGTTTTATAGAGAATTAGGAAATAAGGTAAAAGGAACTGAAAGACTGCCAAAAAAAGAGGAAGTAGATACATTTTGGAGAAGTATATATGAAGATCATGTGGAACATAACAAAGATGCTAAATGGACAGAAGAAATAAGAGTAAGAATAAGAAGTTTAAAAGTACATTATATGAAATGGGATGAAGTAACAGCCAGAGAGATTAAAACAAGATAAGAAAAGCCTCTAACTGGAAAACCCCAGGCTCAGATGCTGTGCCTAACTTTTGGTTAAAAGTATTAACATCTTTGCACAAGGATTTAGCCATGAGTAAGAACTATTTATATGTGCACCCTGAACAGACACCACACTGGCTAACAACAGGCAAAACAATGCTCTTACTTAAGAGTCAACCTGCAAGCTACCCTAAAAATTATAGACCAATAACTTGTCTTGCGACAACTTATAAACTATACACAGGAATTGTCGCTGACAGAGTTTATAGTCATTTAGAAGAAACTTAAATTATGGCAGCAAAACAAAAGGGCAATGAAAGAAAGTCATATGGAACAAAGGATCATTTGTTGTAAATAAAGTTATAGTGGAGAACTGTAAAAAGGGGAAGAATCTAAGTATGGCATGGATTGAATACAAAATAGCATTTGATAGTATCCCACATTCATGGATGAAAGAGTGCTTAAAATGTATAACATGCACCCTCCACTGATTGACTACTTTACAGTGACCATGAAACAATGGCAGACCACTTTGCAATTAAGCCATGGTAAAGGACAGATTATTATCCCAGGAATAAACATTTAAAGGGGGATATTCATGGGAGGCTCTCTGTCACCATTGCTATTCTGCCTTGCCATTAACCCATTAAGATGTTTACTTAACAGCTTAGGTCGTGGCTACAATTTGGCTCCTAGAAAACAACAAAGTCTAATGACTTTTCATCTTCTCTTTGTCAATGATTTAAAACAGATGAGGAACTGAAAGCAAGCTTCAGGTTGTCAAAACTTTTTCAGATGATATTAGAATGTTGTTTGGTCTTGATAGATAAATCAGTAAAAGCAACCTTTAAAGCAGGAAAACTGCCACATCAGGAAAACATCAGTTTGGGACAAGAATGTGATATAAAGGAACTTGAGCAAGAGGGAGTGTATAAAGGATCAGCAATAAAACATGAACAAATGTGAATAAAACTCAGTAAGGAGTACTTTAGAAGACTTAAATTAAGTCTGAGAACATCTTTGGCATCTAGGAACAAGATCTAAGCTATAAATCATTATGCTCTTCCTGTCCTAACTTATAGCTTTGGAGTGATTGACTGGCCCCAAAAAGTGTTGGATAGATTAGATATTAAAACAAGAAGGATGCTCCATGCTCACCAAATGATCTATAAAAATTAGTGTATACCAAGATTATATAATCCCTGTTCCGAATGAGGGATGGGCCTCCATGAAATTGATTACATGCATAGATCTGCAATTGTGGGACTCCACACATATCTACTGACCTCACAAGATCCAAATGTAGTGAAAGTTTTGAAACATGAGGAGAATTAATCTAAAATGACTTCTCTGCTTATTTTAGCAGAAGCATATTGACATCAAGCAGGAATGGAAAGCTATAATTCAGTTTGTTCTTTCTGTTCTAACTTACAGTTTTGGGGTGATTGTCTCGGATTAGTTGGACAGGAAAACAAGAAAACTGCTTCATGCTTCTCAAATGATTTATAAAGATCAGTCTATACCAAGATTGGGTGGCCACGGTGGTGCAGTGGTTAGCATTGCTGCCTCACAGCAAGAGGTTCTCCGGTTCAATCCTCAGCTGGGGTGCCTTCTGTGCGGAGTCTGCATGTCCTCCCTGTGGTCGTGTGTGTTTCCTCCAGGTGCTCCGGTTTCCTCCCACATCCCAAAGACATAATGTAGGTGGATTGGACACTCTAAATTGGCCCTAGATGTGAGTGTGTGCATGTGTGTGCCTTCTGTGGAAGGTTGGGTGCCGGGCTGGCAACTCGACACCGTAAAACTCCACTGCCAATCATGAGCGGACAGGTGATCCACTGTGGCGACCCCTAACCTGGAAAAGCCAAAAGAAGAAGAAAAAGAAGTCTATACCAAGATTATATATTTCCCATTCTGAAGGAAGTATGGGCCTCCACAAAATTGATTAGATGTAATCATAGGACTGCATGCATATCCGCTGACATCACAAGATCCAAACATAGTGAAAGTTTTAAAACATGAGAAGAACAAGTCTAAGATGACTTCCCTGCATAGTTTAGCAGAGTCATATTGTTGTCAAGAAGGAATTGAAATAAAACCAGAAGTAGACAAAAAACAGGCAGCAAATTAATGTGCCAAAAACAAAAGAAAGAATATAAGGTGAAGGACCAGATGAGAAGGCAAGAAATGTGGAAAAAACATAAATATAGTTGCATGTATAGAAAACTTCAAGAAGAACCTCATGCTGATCGGGAACAGATGCAGGAATGGTTAAGGAGAGGCAAATTCAAACCAAGAAATGAAAGGTTAATATTGGCAGCCCAAGATAGTGGGCTACATACACACTGCTTTACAAAGCACATTGAACATGTGGGAGAAACAGACAAATGTAGGTGTTGTAAAACCAAATTGAAAACTGTCACACACCTTGTTGCTGGTTATGACACACTAATGGTAGAAGAACTGTATACTGAAAGTAATAATAATGTGGCGAGACTGTTGCAGTGGGGATTGTGCAAAGATTACAGTATTGAAGTGGCTGAAAAACACTGGAAACGAGCCACAAAGCATCATAGAAAATGGTGAAGTTTATATCACATGGGATCACCCATTACCAACAGTCCAAAAGATAGATGCTAGAAAACTGGATAGAGTGGTCCAGGAAAAGAAGACAAAAGTAGCATTGATCATTGAAATCGCTATACCCAGTGACTACAGTGTCTTGCATCCAGGAGACATAAAGTCATAAAATACCAAGATCTGCAGGCAGAAATGACAGCAATGTGGAAGAAAGATACCTAGACAATCCCAATAGTAAAAACGTATCTACAATCGTATTATTTATGTTACCAATCCATGTAATTCCATACGAATCATAGAAGGATTCATTACTAGGCACATTGCAGGTGCTGCAAAGAGCACCTTTGGCTGACATCAAAGACTGAAACAATACTAATTTCATGAACTGTAGGTTCATAGATTAGTACTAAGCTTACTGCCCTTGCAAGCCATTTTAAACCTAGCCAATTATCCCTTGGGAGACTCAAACCCTGCACCTTGTTTTTGTAAGGCAAACACCTTAAACATTAGGCCACCCTCCAACCCTCATAATCATACTTTGACAAGATGAGTAGCTAATTGGCTCACTGCTAGAACCCACTCAGTCAGAATAGGGGAAGCCACCTCTAGTAGTAGACCTGTAACAAGAGGTGTACCCCAAGGATCGGTCTTGGGGCCTCTACTGTTTGGAATATACTTTTCTGAGGTGCAAGTCAAAACCAGTGGTCTGTGGCTGACCAGATTTGCAGATGACTGCAAGCTGGGTACTGTCATAAATTCCTGTAGTGATGTGAACATCCTCCAAGAGAGCCTTAACCAAACTAATGACAGGCGCCAGAAGCATGGTCTCAAACTGAATGCCAAGAATACATCATTATCCCCTTTGGGGAAAATGGTGTCCCCACTTATTATCACATTAATAACAATATACTAAGCATGCAATCAGTCATGAGGGACTTAGGCACCTAGGTTGATAGCAACCTGACTTTTGACCACCATGTTGCCTCCGTTGTACAGAAGGCTTTCTATATAGCCATGATAAAGAACAGATTATTATCCCAGGGATAAACATTTAAAGGGGGATATTCCTGGGAGCTCTGAAGAATATGCCAAGATATCATTCTCACAGCTGACTAAAGAGTACAAAGCTAAGGGAATCTCAGATTCCAGTATGTCCAAGAAGGACATGAATAGCAGCATTGTGTGAAGTTGGAATGCAGCCTACTAAATCAGGCAATGGCCTGGTAGGTCCTATTGTGGTGCGACAAGCAGAAGGACAGACCAAGCCAACCACTGATGACCACAAAATCCAGATGGGATTACAGAGACTGGACTAGAGATGAAACATGTATAATTCTATGCAGCTAAGATAATGAAACAGCTGGACATGATAAGGCCTGTCCTGGCTTTGTGGGAAACCTGCAGTATTCTTGTTTAATTTCTCCAAGTCTTTTGGGCTTCTAATACCATGAGTGAATGGACCCCATTCCTAAATCAAATTATGATTAAAGTTCATGAAATTAGTATTGTTTCAATCTTTGATGTTAGCCAGAAGTGCTCTTCGCAGCACCCACAATGTGCTAAGAAATTACTCCTTCTTCAATTCATATGGAGTTACATGTATTGATAACATATCTAAGTACAACTGCAATTTTTTTTTTATAAGACTCATTGCTCCTACTACTATTGCAACTGTCTGTGTATCCTTCTTCCACGCTGCCCTCATTTCTGTCTGTAAGTCTTGGTATTTTATGATTTTGTGTCTCTCTGTATGTAAGAGACTGTTGTCAATGGCTGCAGAAATTTTAATAATCAGTGTTACTTTTGTCTTCTTTTTATGGACTACTATATCTAGTTTTCTCACATCTGTTTTTGAACTGTTGCTAATGGCTGATCACATGTGATATAAACTTCATAATTTTCTAAAATGCTTTGTGATTCATGTTTTCAATACTTTTCAGCTACTTCAATATTAGAATGTTTGCACAATCCCCACTGCAATAGTCTTGCCACATTATTATGCCTTTCAGTATACAATCCTTCTGCCATTAGTGTATCACACCTAGCAACAAGATATGCAACTGTTTCCAAGTCTGTTTTACAAAACTGCATTTGTCTGTTTCTCCCACATGATCAATGAACTTCGTAAACCTTCTTTTTATTTCGGCTTTTTCCGGTTAGGGGTCGCCACAGTGGATCACCTGTCCGCTCATGATTGGCAGTGGAGTTTTACAATGTCGAGTTGCCAGCCTGGTGCCCAACCTTCCACAGAAGGCCCACACACACACACACACACACACACACACACACACACACACACACAAACATGCACTCATGTCTAGGGCCAATTTAGAGTATCCAATACACCTACAGCATGTCTTTGGGATGTGGGAGGAAATTGGAGCACCAGGAAGAAACACACGTGACCACAGGGAGGACATGCAGACTCCACACAGAAAGCACCCCAGCTGAGGATCGAACCAGAGAACCTCTTGCTGTGATGTGGCAATGCTAACCATTGCACCACCGTGGCCACCCCTGCTGCACCACCATGGCCACCCCCACTGCACCACCGTGGCCACCCCCTTCGTAAACCAACATGTCCTTATTCCACTAGCCTAGGCCACCAATATTAACCTATTTTGGTTTAAATTCAAGTGCCCTTAACTATTTCTATGTTTGGTCCTGATTGACATGAGGTTGTTCCAAGAGTTTTCTGTACTTGCAACTATATTTATACATTTTCCACATTTCTTGCCTTGTCATCTGATCCTTCTTTCTTTTGTTTATTTTTTTTTTGGCTCATTCAGTTGCTGCCTGATTTTTAGCTACTTCTGGTTTGATTTCCATTCCTGCTTGACACCAATACACTTCTGCTAAACTAAGCAGGGAAGTCATCTTAGACTTACTCTCTTCATATTTTAAAACTTTCACTATGTTTGGATCTTGTGAGGTCAGCAGATATGTATGCAGTCCTATGATTGCAAATGTATACATGTAATCAATTTTGAGGAGGCCAGCAGTCCTATGATTGCAAATTTATACATGTAATCAATTTTGAGGAGGCCCATTCTACCTTCAGAATAAGGAATATATAATTATGGTATACACTGATTTTTATAATCATTTGATAAGCATGACGCATTTTTCTTGTTTTCCTGTCCAAATGATCCAGTACCTTTTGGGTCTAGTCAATCACTCCAAAATTGTAAGTTAAGACAGGAATAGCAAATTGGTTTATAGCCTAGACATTGCTCCTAGATTTCAGATCTGTTTTCAGTATTAATTTTAGTCTTCTAAAATATTCCTTACAAAGTTTTATTTGTATTTGTTCATTCTTTATTATTGATCCTTCATCAATTCCAAAATATTTATACACTCCCTCTTGCTCGAGTTCTTTTATATCACATTCCTGTCCCAGACAGATATTTTTTGGTTCTGCATTTTTCCTTCTTTAAAGGTTGCTTTTGCACATTTATCAAGACCAAATGACATTCATATATACTCTGAGAAAGTTTTGACCACTTGTAGTTGTGCTTTCACTTCTTCATCTGATGAACTATACAGTTTTAAATCATCCACAAAAAGATGAGAAGTCTTTACACTTTGTTGTTTTCTGGGAGCCAATTGCATCCATGACCTAATCTGTTAAGTAGACAGCTTAATGGGTTAAGGGCAAGACAAAAGAGCAGTGGTGACAAAAGGTCACGCTGGAATATCCCCGTTTGAATTTTTATACCTGAAATAATAGTTTGCCCTTTATCATGGCTTAACTGCAAAGTAGTTTGCCATTGCATCATGGTCACTGTAATGCATTTGATCAGTGTAGGGTGTATCTTATACATTTGTAAGTACTCTTTTATGCATGAATGTGGGATGCTGCAAATTGTTTTTCATTAGTCTATCCATGCCATACTTAGATTCTTCCCATTTTGTTACAGTTCTCCATTATGACTTAATTTAACAACAAATGATCCTTTGAAAATGATTTGACTGTCTTTTGTTACCATTTTGTTCTATTGCCATGATGGAGTTTTCTTCTAAATGACTATAAACTCTGTCAGCATCAATTCCAGTGTATAGTTTATACATTGTCATAAGGCAAGTTATTGGTCTATAGTTTTTAGGATAGCTTGCAGGTTTGCTCTTAAGGAGGAGTATTGTTTTTCCTGTTGTTAACCAGGTTGGCATCTGTTAGGGGTGTGAATATAAATAGCCTAACTCATGGCTAAATCTTCATGTAAAGATATTAAACTTTTAGCCAGGAGTTAGGTACTACATATGGGCCTGGGATTTTCCAGTTTGGAGATTTCCTTAATTTTGTTTGAATCTCTCTTGCCATTTCATATCTTGTACATCTGAACTTCTTATTCTTTCTTTTACATCTTCCATCCATTCAGCATCTTTATGTTCCACAGGATCTTCAGAGATAATTCTCCAAAATGGGTCTATTTCTTCCTTTTTTGTGGTGTTTCTGTTCCTTTTGCCTTGTTTCCCAATTCGCTATAAAACTTTTTTGGGTCATCAGTGAAATGCTAAATTTGCAGTTTTCATTTATATTTATCTGCATATCCTCTGTGCTTTTCTGCCTGTGCTGATATTTTTAGTTTATTATTTGCAATAGTGTATGATAGGCCCTGATCTGTTCTGATACTATGTGCTGCTTTTATCACAGATCTATATTACATTGTTGAACTTCAAAAAGTTTGAATGATGTAATATTGAACCTAAATGTCCGAAACATTAAAACAGCAAACAGAAAGAACAGAGATTTTTTTCCCAGGGAAAAAAAATCGCTGTTCCCTAACAAAAAAAAAAAAAAACTCCCAACCTAAAACTTAAACTAAAGTGGGGGGTGGGGGGTTCTCACCCCCCACCCCCTACTTAAATATACCAACTCTGAAATCACACTACAGTGGAGGAAAGAGCAGAGCCTCTAAAACAGCCCACTGTTTTTTTTTTTCCCTGGGAAAAAAATTGATGTGTCATGGCTTTGCTATTTTCAGGTTTCGGACGTTTTAAGTTCGATATTACATCGTTCAAACTTTTTGAAGTTCGACGGTGTAATATAGACCTTTTTATCACATCTATCTTTCTTTGTTGATCTTCTAACAGTGACACTTCTTGTCTTAATTGCTTTATAGCTTTCTCTATTCAGTACTTCTATAGTGGCATTTGATTTCTCCCCTTCCTTTCCTTTACTGCCATATGTTTTAGTGAAGCAAGGACTTCGAGCCAATAAAAGAAACCTTTACCAAGGTCAACTTGGTAAAGGTTTCTTTTATTGGCTCGAAGTCCTTGCTTCACTTGTTTGTGGACTCTTTTGTTGTTGGCCATATGTTTTAGTGGTAAGACTTTACCAGTTATTAATTTAACTGCACAATAATATATCATATTTACTTCTGTTATAGCACATGAATTTCTATGAACAGTCCTGATTACTGTGCTCATTTGTTTTATCAGACTTCTAACATTTTGGGTCTTACTGACTTTCTGTAGTCTATTTCTTTCATTGATCTTAATATGTCTATCCATTTCTACTAAATCAAGCATCTCTTCGCTTAGATTATTTTCTACCAAACTATGGCGCATTCTTTGTTGTCCATTTCCTGTGGACATTCTACAGAATGTTCCAGCGCATCTTCCTGTGCCATATTCTCTACAGTTTCATCCTGTGTCATCCACTGCTCTTTCATATGGGAAGTTACTGGCATATCACTCTTATTACTCCATGACACTGACTGCATAGAAGATGCCACACTTTCCTGTTCCTTTCCTTGCTGTGCAGTTCCAACTTATACTGGTTTCCTCCTGAAGGCTCCAAAGTATCTTTACATGGCAACTGATCAGATGTTTTCCACTCTGATGGTTTCTCCTTAATTTAGGGATTCATTATTTTATCCTGCTGTTGTGTTATCAGAGTTAGATTTTCTACACTAAATCCTTTCACTTTGCAGGTAATCCATAACCTCAGTTTCTGTTTCTTTAACATTTCCATTACTAATCCTCTTTTCTACTTTTGCTCTTTCTTTTTGTATTTTTGTATTGTAAACTTTTCCATATCGGGATGCCTTTGTCTGTATTTCTCTTCAAATATCTTTGGTGCTGATCCTTCTGTTTCACCTTAGTTGAGGGACTCATTGTTTCATCATACTGTGATACAACCTGTGTTAGACTTTCTGCACTAAATCTTTCACTTTACAGGTAATTCATAACTTCAGATTCTATTTTTTAATTTCTACTTTACAAATATTCTCTTCTATGTTCCCCCTTTGTGATTTTATTTTTTGTATTGTGAATTTTTCCATATCTGGGTGCCTTTGCCTGTATTTCTCCTTGAATCTCTTTGGGGGCTGCTTTTTTATTAATTAATTTGGCTTTTTCTTTTGGATAAATATTGTACCATATCAGATCTCTCTTTCTTTCCCATGTCCATATTTCATTTTTATACCTATCAAAAACCTCTACCTTTTGTTCTTTATATTTTCGCACTCCCTCAGCCACTTCTTTTTCCAAACAGCCCAAAGTTTCGTGGTCTGTATAATGTTTTTCACAAATCTATTGTATTAATGAACACAAATTTGTGTTTGAAGCTTTTGACAGTTTTGCTTGTGCAAGTATTTTTCTTTCCTCTAATTTCTCTCTTAATTTTTTTTGTGTATCTTCTGTACAGATATTCTGGACTTCTTGCATAATAGTAACAATACATAATTTCTTTCTTCCTCAATAGTCCAGTCTGTCATCTTTATGGCTCTTTTCTGACCTATCAGTTTTTGTGATTTTTGTGGAGTACTACTTCATTCTAACACGGGGGGCATCCTCCACCTAAACTTGGCCTAACCCCATTGTAGGAATGTTTCTGTATTTTGAGGATTCTACACTTTTTTCCAGTCCTGGCACCAGTGCGCCTACCAGGCCTGGGAACTTTTGTATCTTAGGACTTGTCCACCCAGATGTCTTTTTTTCTTATTATTTTTTTACCTACTTCTGTCCATGATATATGCTATATAAAATACAGTATCTATATCAGTGTCATCTTGGTGAGAGTTTGTAAAAAACAGGGTCCACCTTGTGAAGGTACTCAGTAAGACTTGAGGATGAATGTGATTCCAGCAATACTGCTCTCCTTTGGTTGCTGATTTTATCATCTCTCCATGGCTGTAAGCATGTGGTTATGTTAGTCAATTTTCTTGAAGGACATTAGCTCATAAGATGGACAATCCACCTTATGTACCTTGAACTTACAAACCTGCAAACTGAAGTGAGATCTATTAAAATAGTTGCCAGTAATTTAGATTAACCAGGGATTTGCTATATTGTTTTTTACAAGAAACTAAGTTACAAAAAAGCTTCCAAGCTCTAGAAGAAAATGTTTAATTGCATGTAGCATACCCGTAACAGTTCAAGCATGGCAGGAATTTTCATTTTATCTTTTAGTAGTGTAATTTGTTGGACTACAGCTATGGTTTGACAGTCTCATCAGGGAACATAGAGTGTTTTAGAAAGTGATTGAGGGCAGGAAAAATACTTCTCATTAACGTGTATGAACTTAGTGGTTCTCAGAATTAGAAAAGAGTTACTAGGAGCAGAAAGATGCACTGAAAAAGTATTGGCTCAAACTAAAGAGGCCTTTCTTAAAGTTGATGTCTAACATATAAGCCACAGCTAGTAGCATTAACTTATTTTTCTTTGTTGGTAGATCCTTGCAGTAGTTAGTGTCATTCACCATGCCATTTAATTTCTCACTATACAAGTATTTTTGCTACCATTGCTTGACTAATACAACCACATGCTGATATTTTCCAATTTCCGATAAATATTTATCTAGATTAATTTTAAAAGAAGTCAATGACCGACTACTTACTTTAAGATAAAGCTTAATGCGGAATTTTGGAAGGCATTGTATAATGTGCCTGCCATTTTTTCCCCATTACATATATTTAATTTAAATGTTATTTTCCAGACTTAATTACATTACAGAGCAGTTGGCATAATGGTTAAGGTCCTCACCTCCCTTGCACAAGGTACAAGTTTCAGTTCTGACTTCTGATCAATGCCTTTTTGGAGTTTGCATGTTCTCTCTGTCTCTCTGTGGGGTTCTTCCCAACTCTGAAAAACATGCTGAATGTTTCCATCTCAAACTCATCAATGAATGGAGCTGTGGGCAGCAGCACAGACTCTATATGGTGCTCTATAGTGGGAAGAGTTTGTGTAGACCAACTGCTTTGGGCATAGGAGAACACGGATCACAGAGTGCGCACCATGGCAGGGTTAGCCACTCAATGGTGTAAAATATGGCTGTAGGTGATTCGGTCATGTTGACTAATGTCGACAAATGTGCATAGGTAGTTACCAGGGATAAATGGGTTGAGGACACTGACCTATGCCAGGGACCCATGCTAATGATGGGAGGGGTGTATGTGCCCCTATTGGCCAGTGTGTGCCTGCCAGTTAGCCTGTCAAGTAGGTTCACTGACAGGATGCAGCTTGGAAGTGGATGACATAATGATATGAAGGAGGTTAGATATCCCATGTATCCAATAGTCAAGATGGAAGGGTAGTGCAGCCAAGCCACTTGGCTTTCGATCCAGAGGCTACTACTTAGGAGGGGGACAGGCTAGAAATGGTGTGGGAATGAATTGTGGTGAGAGAGAAGCTTAAGAAGGTAATGAGGGCTATCATCAGAATTAGTGACAGACTCATGGCAGTCAGACTCCAGTGTAATAATAAGGCCGTATTCATAATCTCAGCCTATTTCTCATGTGAGGAAAAGAGTGCATTCAGTTGCAGGACCTACTAGATAAAGCAGGACAGCATGAATTGGTGTTGATAATGAGTGAATGCACATATTGGGACAAACAGAACAGGATATGAGGACTGCTTGGGTCCACATGGGTGGAGCAACAGGAATAAAGAAAGAGAGACCATTCTTAGGTTCATAGGTTCATAGGTTCATAGGTTTATACTAGGCTATCTGCCCTAAGGCATTTATAAGCCTAGCCCAAATTATTGTGGCTTACGCCACCCCTTATATGAAAAAATACTGTGCCCATTAGTTTGTTGTGCCTCTGTCCAGCAGTGACCCAGAGATGATTCCCGGGGTAAACCTACGATCTCCCATCCACAGGTCTAGATTTCTCTTGAACAGAGTCAGCGAGGTGCTCTGCCTCACATGGACCGGGATTTTATTCCACAGCATAGGGAGTCTCTGAGTGATAAATCTATCCCTCCAGCACGTCCTATTTATATCCGTGCTAAGGTTTAAGTCGCTTGCTCTAGTGGTTTTGGTGGATTTGGATTTTTGAGGTGGAGCATGTCCATTAATTCCGGGTTGGACATGGCCTTGTATGTCAGGCACATGTCACCTCTGAGCAGACGGTATGCGACTGAATAGAGCTGGAGTTTCTTCAATCTGGCAGCATATGACAGATTTTGGAGTCCCTTTATCCTTTTGGTGAGGAACTTTTGGGGTCTCTCCAATTGCTGCAGATGTCGGGTGAGATACATCCCGAATGGGGCATTGTACTCGATCATTGGTCTGATAAGTGAAGAGTACAGGGAACAATGACCTCACTAGATCTGGATGTGAATCCCTTCATGATCAGGTGGGCAATGTAGAAGGTCTTTCTAACCACTTTAGCAATGTGAGTGTCAAAAGAAAGGCCACTGTCAAACTGGGTCCCCAGGTCCCTGATAACCTCTTCTGTGCTTAGTGGATTGCCACCTATATGGTAGCTTGGGGTTACCTTGTTTTTCCCGAAGGGTATGACTATACATCTTTTGGCGTTTAACTTCAGGCCATGGCTCTGGCACCAGCTATCTGTTTCCGTGAGTCCCTTCTGAAGGATATCAGTGTCCGATGCACTTTCCACTATGGCGCCCAGTTTGCAGTCATCTGCAAACTTTGTCAGCCAAAGTCCTCCCATGTTGGCCTGTACTTCTGAGAAGTAGATGCCAAACAATAGGGGGCCAAGGACCGAGCCCTGTGGGACACCACTTGTGACCAGCTTGGAGTCTGACACAGCGCCAGCAACTCTAACCCTGTGGGTTCTGTCCTTAAGCCAGTTTGCAACCCATCTTGTGACATATGGGTTTACATTTAAGCTGGTAAGTTTTTCTACAATACCCGAGTGGGGTATTGTGTCGAAAGCCTTTGCAAGGTCAAGGTAGGCTGTATGGACTGCCTTTCCCTCATCAATGGCCTTGGTGACTATTTCGAAGAAGTCGACCAAGTTCAAAAGGCATGATCTTCCCTTGACAAAGCCAAACTGGGTCGGGTCCAATGTCTGCAAGTCCCCTATATCTTTGTTTATGAGCTCCATTATGATCCTCTCCATAGCTTTGCAGACTAGACTTGTTAAGCTTATGGGGCGGTAATTACCAGGGTCCGTGAGGCGCCACCTTTGTGGAGTGGGACCACAGTTGCCGTCACGCCACTCCTTGGGCACGTATCCTGTGGTAAGGCTGAGATTAAACAGCTGCCTTATGTGCGGGTTTAATTCCTCATTTAGCTTGTGTAGCACACAGCCGGGGACACCATCCGGTCCCATTGATGCTGTGTTTTTAGCTTTAGAGAGAGCAGCTTTCACCTGCGCATTTGAGATGTCCGGGAGGCTACACTCGGCTGGGATAGTTATCTCTCCTTTAGGGATCTGGAGCAGGGTGAAGTTTGCACTGAACCTGTCTGCCAGTATGTTGGCAATGTCTGTGGGTTCAGTGATTTTTGTATCATTTTGGACTAATTCTGAGCATATCTGTGAGTTTCCACCCAGGTTCCTAACATAGCTGAAAAAGGCCTTATGATTGTCCTTTGAATCCATGGCAATTTTTCTCTCAAAATTGGCCTTAGTTGATTTTATGAGTGCTCGTATTTTTTACTAATAATGATCAGGGGTGACTTCCCTTTTATGGATTTTGTTCTATCATGTAATAGCTTTCTCCTCTTATTGTAAAGTTTGTTAATGGCTGGGGTCCACCAGACTGGACGTTTGCCCTTTGTGGAAAGAGTCTTGGTTTTATTTGGGATTGCCTGATCCATGCAGTCCTGGAGGTGTTCATAGAAGGCATTTGTAAGGGCTTCCGCAGCTTGGGTTGTGGTTTCCTCTGACTCAGGGGCCTTGAAGGATACCACACCAGTCTTGAGTAGTGTGAAGTTTGCTTTAGAGAAGTTCTTCACTATGGTCTTTTTGTTTGGGGTGGGGCGGGATGTGGATTTCCAGTGAGATTAGTTTATGATCAGATCTCACCAATGATATACTTCCGGTGTGGAGCATTTTGTCCCCATGTTTGTGACAATGAGATCTAGTATATTTTCTCCTCTCGTGGGAACAGTGACTAGCTGTTCCATGGCATTTGAATTTATGAACTCCAGGAACCGTTGGGCTAGAAAGTTAGGGCTTGAGTAATGTTCCCAGTCTATATTCGGGTAGTTGAAGTCACCCAATATGATGGTGTTTGGAGATACATTTATACCCTCCAGTGTCTTCAGGAAGGCTGTGTGGGGTTCCTGAGTTTGAGAGGGTGGCCTGTAGCATGCTACAATTTGTAGAGCAGTTTTGCCTATTGTTAGTTGCACCTGGATGGTTTCCGAAGCTTCATGCGTTGCCACCAACCTGGAGGTGTGAGTATCCTTTATGAATATGGATACACCCCCTCCTTTTGTGGAGTGGTCCGGGTTTTGGGGCCGGAACGCATGATATGAGGTAAAACCTAATAGTGCCGGGGTGCTCTCAGGAGCCTTGAACCAGGTTTCAGTTACAGCACAGACATCGATGTTCTCCATACTGAGAAGGGCCTCGAGTGCGTGCATTTTGAGATTTAGACTTCTGGCATTGAGCAGCATTACCCTCAATTTCTTCCCATTTTTGTTTTCTAGGGTGGTAGGTTTAGAATTTGAGCCTTGCCTAAAAAGGCACTATGGGGTGGCAAGAGCCTTAGCCAATATCCGGAATCCCAGGGTGACAGGTGCAAGCCGTCCCTTGAAGCAGCGTGGCTTGTCAAGCATGTCATCCCAGGCAGACAGACACTGGATCCCCTTTGAATGACACCAGACATTAAGCCAATTGTTAAAGCTGATCATCTTGTCTCTATATTGTGGCATCATTCTTGGTGAAGGAAGGATACTGCTCAGGGTTAGGGTCATACCTGCCTGGGCTACATAATCAGAGAGCTCCTCTATGTCTCTTTTCATGCAGTCCAGGGAGGTACGTCTCAGGTCATTCACACCAGCATGGACAATGACTGTGTCATATTTGTACTTGCTGTGGAGTGACCCGAGTGCTTGTGTTATGTGGTGGATTCTAGCGCCCGATAGGCAGCTTACTGTGACCCTCTCCTTGTTCAGCCTGGTGAGTGGGACGTCAGTGTGTCTGACTATGGAGTCACCTATGACAAGTATGTTTGGTGTTGTATTTGGCCTTAAGGGCTGTGACTGCTTTGCACACTGCTTTTGTGGTTTATGTGTTGCTTGTGGGGTGTCTTGAGGTAGCAGTTGTTTGGGTGTCTGCTTTGGAGGCCTCTGCTGTTTAGGTAAATTTTACTCAGAGCCACCGAGTATGTCTTTGTGTGTTTATGTGTTTGATTCAGTGGAGTGGTAGCATTATGTGAGGCTGGTTTTGTGGTGTGTGTAGTTGCCTTCTCCTCCTGTCTGGTCTTGCCAGTCCTGAGTTGAGAGAGCTCAGCCTCCAGTTTGGCTAAATAGCTGCATCTCTCGCAAGTATTTGTGTTATGTGGGAGGAGGAGAGGGTTGTCTGTGTACATGAGGCAGTTATAACATTGCCTCAAGATTCCCAGATTCACCAGCTGGACCGGAGAGGAGATTGACAACTGACCTTTGGACATGCTAGAATAATATTGGGAAATCCTTAATTGAAAACAAGGGCCAGTGGGGAGTGAGGGTGTAGTGCTTTTAATTTTAGTGCTGACTTATATAATTGCTTTAGTGAGCAAGTGCCAGGTAACTTGAGTGCAATGTGATACAAGCAACTAAATGCAAAATGACAAACAGTAACTTTCTTTCAAGTGAAACAAGGAAATAAGTACAGTAAGCAATGCAGATATCACTAGTGATCCACAGAAGCTGAGAAGTTGCGTTAGGTGAATTAGCTTCCAGGGAAATAACAAGCAAACAAACAACAAGTATATAAACAAAGCTAGATTCAGTAGGCCTGGATCTAGTCTATGCTAGAGCAAACAAGGTGAACCAATTTCAGTAAGATACAGTTCAAATATTCAGGCACTATAAACCTTTAACCAGAAAATTCCCAGCTCAGAAGGGCAGAGTCCAGCCTCTTCTCCCACAAGAGTGCAGTCCACGAACCTTCTTAATGTAAAATAACTGGCCTGAAGCCCAAGTGCCTAAACCAGAACTAATACACTTGGACACTGGGCTCTCAATCAGCAGTTCCCAACTTAGAAGGATGAAAGCTACCTGTCCTGCCACCACAGTGCTTGCCACAAACCTTCCTAATGTAAAACAACTGGTCTGAAGCCCAAGTGCTTAATCCAAAAGACTTGAATGATAGCTACACTTTAATCAAGTTACAACCAAGCAGTAATAAATACCATTGAATACTTTAGAGAATGTCTGGATTAGTGCTCAAGTTACACAAACAAAGCTAGATCCAGCAGGCCCGAATCCAGTCTATGCCACAGCAAACAAGGCGCACCAACTTCAGTAAGAAACAGTTCAGATATGCATGCACTATAAGCCTTTAACCAGAAATTCCCAGCTCAGAAGGGCAGAGTCCAGCCTCTCCTCCCACAAGAGTGCAGACCACGAACCCTCTTAATGTAAAATAACTGGCTTGAAAGCCCAAGTGCTTAAACCAGAATTAATACACTTTTAGAATAACAGACACTGAGCCCTCAATCAGCAGTTCTCAACCTAGAAGGATGTAAGCTACCTGTTCTGCCACAACAGTGCAGACCACAAACCTCTCAGTGCAAAACAACTAACTGGTCCGAAGCCCAAGTGTTTAAACCAAAAGGCTTAGAATGAGTTACACCAAGCAGTAATAAATACAATTGAGTATTTTAAGATGATGCAAAAGTAAAAAGAAGTAGGTAAAAACACAAGTACAGTAAAAGCAGATGAAAAATTTTTTTTTTT
Source organism: Protopterus annectens (assembly GCF_019279795.1). Lineage (NCBI taxonomy): Eukaryota > Metazoa > Chordata > Ceratodontiformes > Protopteridae > Protopterus > Protopterus annectens. Next base: position 585,256,191 of record NC_056726.1, on the reverse strand, counting down.
TTTTTTTTTTTTTTTCTGAACAAGTGCTGAGATCAAAGAAACAGATTTGAGTGCTGAAACTAGAAAACTGGCTAGTTACAAGAAAAAAAAACAAGCTAGAAGGCTTCCCTCAAACACAGAAGGGCTTGGGGGCTCAGAAGCCTACAAATAGTCTGTACCACTTAACAAGAAAGGCAGGAAATAAGCTTAATTTTTTTTTTTTTTCTATTTCCCAGATGCTCTCTTTGTACACAGTAGGAGTGCCTGAAATCAGAATATGATCTCACTGCACTCAGTTGAGTGAGCAAATGAGATGGGCCCAGAGGCAGGCTGAGGGGCGGGCAGTTTCAATGCCACTAAGATTAACACCAAAACAAAAACAGGGCGGGTGGGTGGGAATAACTGAAGAGCAGAATAACCAGTTACTGAAGAGCAGAATAACCAGTTAAAAATTCCTTCAACACTCCTTCATACACAGTTTAAATCAATTTAAATACTGTATTTTTAAAAGAAAAGTGCATAAAAGGTACTTAAATTCTCTTATACGTCCAGTTGAATATAACCAAGTTCTTAGCTTGCCAAGCTGAAGTTTTAAAGCAGGAATTATTTCACATGCACCAGTTTAAATATGCAAGGACAGGAAATCACTGAATGTGGCTACCCCCACACCTGTAATTACTAGCAAATAACAAAATTCAGCCAACACTAGCTTTTAGTTCAAGTTACTGAAGAGCAGAATAACCAGTTAAAAATTCCTTCAACACTCCTTCATACACAGTTTAAATCAATTTAAATACTGTATTTTTTAAAAGAAAAAGTGCATAAAAAGGTACTTAAATTCTCTTATACGTCCAGTTGAATATAACCAAGTTCTTAGCTTGCCAAGCTGAAGTTTTAAAGCCTAGAAAAGATTCTAGACTTCTGTCTGGCAAATGGCTTGACAGTAGCCAACACATGGTTCAGAAAGAGGGACAGTCGCAAGATCACATATAAGAGTGGTCAACATGCAACTCAGGTAGACTTCCTCCTTGTAGGGTAGAATCAATGATTGCTTGCAAAGTCATCCCCAGTGAAACAGTCAGCCCCTAGCAAGCAGTGGTCAGAGAAGCCTCTAAGGTCAACAGAGACCAGGCTGAAGACCTAGAAGTTGACTGGAGAGAAAATACAACAGTTCAAGGAATTATTCAGGGCTCTAGCACCCCAAGAAGAGGAGGAAATAGGTGGAGCTGAAGAAGGATGGTAGCACCCGAAAACACATGCATGAGGACTATAGAATATATATGTGACTGAGCCAGGTATGGAAATAAGGTACATAAGGAAAGTTAGTGGTAGAATGCAGAAGTCCAGAAAGTCATCAAATGAAAGAAGGAGTGCTAGGAAGGACTACTGGTTAGCTAAAAAAGAAGCTAAGAAAGGAGTTGCAATAGCAAAGAATAGGGCACCAGAGGCACACTGCCAACTTCTGGCAAGTGACTCAGTTGGTGACACAAAACAACTATATCAAGTTGCAAAGCAAAAACAGAAAGGGAAAGAAGACAGTCAGACACCCTTCATACGAGATGCCAGCAACAACCTGCTCACCAGTCTATAGGACATCAAAAGCTCAAAGGCAGATTGAAGGAGTACTTCCAACAGCTTCTAAATGAAGAAAACACCACAGAAGCTGTACTGCCCCAGACACAGCCTACAATGAGCGAAGAAGAGCCCACCCTAGAAGAACTAAGAACAGCACTAAGGAAAATGAAATCAGGGAAAGCTGCAGGCTCAGATAAGGTCACGGCAGATATGATAAAGATGCTGGGTGAGATAGGGGAGAAATGTCTCCTGAGGGTACTAATAGCAGTGTGAGAGAAATGCGTATCCCAGATGACTGGAGAATAAGCATACTTGTGGCAGTGTACAATAACAAAGGGGACATCCACAATTGTGGGCTGTACAGAGGCATCAAACTCATATCAAATTGCATGAAAGTTATGGAGAGGGTGATTGATAAAGGGATACACAGAGGAGTAGAAAGTAAGATGGGAAATAAGCAGTTTGGATTCAGCTCAGGATGCAGTACAACTGACCTGATGTTTGCAGTGAGGCAAATAGTTGAGAAAAAGCTAGAAATGAGGAAAGAGTCCAGCTGGGCATTCCTAGATTTGAAGAAAGCACATGACAAGATCCCAAGAAAGTTTATCTGGGCAGTACTGCATGGTTTGAAGTTTCAGAAACATTGGTAGAATTAGTGCAGGCTATGCACAAGGATCCAATGGCTCAAGTACGAACAGTGTTTGGCCATACACAAGGGTTCCCAATGGCAGTGGGTGTACACCAGGGTTCAGCTGTGAGCTAACTGCTGTTCATAGTGGTGATGGACTACATTAGCAAACAGGTTGGAGGGGACAGATCAACAAAGCTGCTGTACGCAGATGATGTGGCATTACAGGCAGACTCCGAGCAAGAACTTCAGCAAAGTATAAGGGAATGGAATGCACATGGGATGAAACTAAACACAGATAAGTCAGTGGTAGTGGTAGTGAACTGGAGAAATCAGAACAAGCTGAGAATTGAGATAGAAGGGAAGACAGTAGAGCAGGTAAATAGCTTCAAGTATCTAGGAGAGGTGGAAATTTGAATTAAGAGGTCAAATCTAGAATCAGAGGGTCTGCAGCCAACTGGCCTAGAGTGTCAGGTATAGTCTATGACAGAAGAATGCCAAAGAAGCTCAAAAGTAAGGTGTACAAGACAGTGGCGTGACCAGTGCTACTGTATGGTACAGAAACCTGGGCAGTAAAGGCAGAGCAGATGAAGAAGCTAGAGGTGATGGAAATGAAGTGCCTCAGAAGGGTGGTAGGATGCACAATGTGGGACAGATGAAGAAATGAGGACATAAGAGCAGAAGCCAAAGTAGCTCCAATTGCAGAAAAGATCAAAGAGAACAGATTATGGTGGTTTGGACACATACAGAAAAGCAGAAGACAGTCTGGCGAAAAAGATATAGGACAGACAGGAAAAAGATAAGAGGAAACAAGGATGTCTAGCAAAGAGGTGGATGGGTTGTGTGAAAGAAGATCTGTGACAGCCAGGCATGAATGTCGAAGAAGCAGGAGTGTGGCATTGAATCAAGAGAGTTGGCGACAGTTAATATGATTCCCAGACTCCATGTAAAAATGGGAAAAAGGGGGCTGATGATGATGATGATTATATTCTCCCTGATCACTGTTAATTCCACCAGAGAGGTGTTTATTTATTAATTATATTTCTTTACATTGAAATTCTGACTGGGAATTAAAATCTCTTTTCAGTGATGGCCTGGTGAAAATCTTTTAGGAATGGAATTTCTAGTATAGCTAGAAATAGTCTTATGAACCAAGCAGAAATTCCTTCTAAGTAACCCATAAGAAACAGCATACAATTATTCCTGAAAACTTCTTCAAAATTTCCAGCTCTGTAATTTTTCAGGTAAAGAACTATTGTAATCATTGTACCTGTTCAAGATGTTTGAAAAAAAATGCATGAAAGACCAAACCAAACTAAAGTCTTCATTGTGTAATGCCTTAAACCTCTAGAACTGGTGGCCCTTGGGATATGTGCAGATGAATATGCTTTTCTGGCAAATTGTTTTCTACCATTGTCTATAGATCTTTAATAATGGTGCCATTTTTTTATAATTTGACTATTTCTTTTGTAATAGGTTCATAGGTGTGTACTGACCTAATGGCCCTGGAGCCTTTACAAGCCTAGCCTATAGAATTACCCTGGCATCATGCCACCCAACCTTAGTTCTCAGTGCCTCTGTCGAGTAGAGCCACTGGAGTGATCCCCGGGGTGAATTTTCTATTTCTCATCCACTCATCAAGATTTCTTTTGAAGAGGGCCAGTGAGGTGCTCTGTTCGACATGTATGAGAAGTCTATTCCATAGCATGGGCAGTCTCTGGGTTATGAACCTGTCCCTCCAGCATGTTCTGTCGATTGTGATAATGAGGCTGAGGTCTCTGGAGCATGTGCTGTGGAAGGTTTGGGATTTCTTTAGATTTAGCATTTTTAACAGAGCTGGGTCAGACATGACTTTGTAAGTCAAGCAGAGATCTCCTCTAAGTAGGTGATATGATACAGAGAATAGTTGGAGTTCTTTAAGTCTGTCCATATAGGACATTTAAGGCCTAGGATCATCTTTGTGAGGTAATTTTGCAGCCTCTCCAGTTGTTGCAAGTGTCTGCTGAGGTACATGCCAACTGGGGCATTGTACTCGATGACTGGCCTAATGAGGGAAGAGTAGAGGGAGACAATGACCTCTTTCTTCCTGGATGCAAAACCCTTAGTAATGAGATGTGCCACATAGAAGGACTTTCTGACCACAGTGGCAATGTGGTAGTCAAAAGTGAGGTTGCTGTCAACCTGTGTTCCCAGATCTCTTATAACGCCTTCTGTGTTCAGTGGATTACCATCGATGTGGTAATTCATGGGAACCAAGTTTTTCCCAAAGGGAATGACAACACATTTTTTGGCATTGAGCCATGGTTCTGACACCAGTCGTTGCTCTCAGTGAGGCCTTTCTGCAGGATGCTAACATCACTTGGGGAGTTAATAATAGCTCCCAACTTCAATCGTCTGCGAACTTTGTCAGCCAAAGTCCCTTTGTGTTGGCCTAGACTTCAGAGAAGTAGATACCAAACAGGAGAGGACCCAGGATCGAACCCTGTGGGACTCCACTCGTGACTGGTCAGCAATCTGACTTGGAGTCAGCTACTTTCACACTGTGAGTTCTATCTGTGAGCTAGTTTGCAACCCACTTAGTGATATAGGGGGTTGGTGCCTAGCTTTGTGAGTTTTTCTATGATTCCTGAGTGGGGAATGGTATCAAAGGCCTTGGCCAGATCAAGGTAGGCTGTATGAACCAGCTTGCCTTAGTCCACAGCTCTGGTGACTGACTCAAAGACATCAACCAGGTTATACAGGCATGCTCTACCCTTCACAAAACCAAATTGTGTGGGCTCCAGAGTTTGGAGATTCCCTATATCCTTGTTTATTAGGTCCATGATCAAAACATCCAAATTCTTTATTATTTTCAAACTATTGGCAAACGAAAAATCAATCACTGACTGAAGGAAATAAGAAACTAGCCATTGAAAATACAATCAAATTCATTCCTTTCAAGAAGCTGTTATATACACAAATTATGGTAAATAACAATCTATATTATACCTTATCTAAATTAAATAAATTCAATCCTAACTTTTCGCCTATATGTCCCCATTGTCCGGATCAAACATCTGATATTTTACATGTCATGTGGAACTGTACTAAGATACACAACTTATGGTGTTCCTTGAGAGTAAGATTAGAGAAGATGGGATATGAAAAATCAACCCTTACTTGGGAGACAGCTATATTGTACATTAATATCAATCAACTCCCAGAAATATTAAAACATGTCTTTATTACGATGTGTGCCCTTATTAAATTCTTTATTACAAAGAATTGGAATGTCATGTCACCAATTACATGGGAAAATTTTAGCAATCTTGCTATCAAATATATCTCATCTCACAAATTAATTTATTCAAAAACAAAAAACAAACGCTATTACCAAAAATATTGGCGTTACTTGCTAGATATAATTCTTGACAAATAAAATTTGCCTACAAATTGTCATGAAAAGCTAACCTTTAAATAAGAAACGAATGTAGTATAACCAGTCTTTATTGCATCTTTTCCCTTTTCTTAGTATATGTGTAACTAGATATTTTCCCTCAACATACAAATAAATGGTTACATTTCTATTTTTTACTTTATACATAGACTATCCCCATTCTAACTATCCCTTATGAGACCCAATGAACATAAGAATTATCATACTTTACTTGATGATGTAGTGACTTCTTGTGTGTATGTATATATATATATATATATATATATATATATATATATATATATATATATATATATATATATATATATATATATATATATATATATGTGTGTGTGTGTGTGTGTGTGTGTGTAATTTTCTGGGAATGAGATTGTTGTCTGTTTTCTTTAGATAGGTATTTGTATTGTTTATTTGTGTTTTTGAGTTACCGTATTGTTGTTATTATTTGAAAAAAGAAAATTGAAATAAAGAGATTTTGGAAAAAAAAAAAAAAGGTCCATGATGATGCGTTTCATAGCTTTTATTGATGCTTTTTTGCCAAGTCTCACAATATTTCATTACTGATATTAACAGTGAGCTAATTGCTCCTATGCAGTGCATGTAATTTTGCAGACCATCTTGAAGAATTTCAGCATCTCTTATTGAAATCTTTGTGGTAATTGTTTGACATCTTGAGCACATCAGTAAAATAATCTCTTAACATGACAGCTGCTGATTCTTTCATTCCACAGAACAGACCAGCACATATGCAGTAGATATTAGGGTCACTAAAACAACTTTCTGATGCAAAACAGCATAACTTCTGGTTTAATTTTACAGAACACATCTGGGCTGAGTGAAGTTCCTTTTTACATTCTGCATTACTGCATTCCATTGTATGTCATAATGTCAGTATTTTAGTGGAGAAATTTCTGAACTGGGGAATATGACAGCTCTGAATCAGACTTCAGTGCTTGTCTTTTTTATGTAGCTATGTGTCATAATTAGCATGGAGTGAGCATATACTGAAATGACTTCTTACTGAACATAGAAACTCTTCCTTCCATGATGTGTATTTATATGACTTTGTAGCTATATGATTGTCTTTGTTTTGCATGTGTTCATTTAAAAATAATTTCTTTATATTTTGTTTTCACTGTATTATTGATTAGTCATGTCAGAACACTGTCCAAATGGCCATGGTTATCACAACTCATTATGTACTTTTGCCACTCTGTGTTGAAAGAAAAATCAGTTAGCATTTTGCTCCTGCAAAACCTTTCTCTTTTAAAGTGATGCATATTTTATAATGTACTGGATCTCTAAAAAAATGTACCAATAAATTTTAAATGTGCACATTAGCAGTTTTTGTACTTCATATAAGCCAACATGAGTTGGTTTATTACACTAAGCATTTGATTTACTTTTTCCTAGATTTCCCCTGCAGCATTTACTGCTTTATGATTACATTGGGCAACCACTATAGTAATTATTAAAGTGGACAACTTTGCCCTTAATTTTTGAAATTTTGATTTTATAGGAAAATCCATGACTAGGCCATCTTGAATTAGCAGAAGCCTTTCTTTACCTTTGTGGCAGGATTGTGCTGATTGGCTGCTGGTTAGTGAGGGCTGGTTCTTTTGTGCTTTTTTTAAAAAAAGTTGTCTAAGGTTGTATCTTCTGGTATTTAAGCCCTAACTTTGAGAGGATTTCTGTCTATACATACTGAGCAGAGTGGAGGAGGGGCATTGACTACAACTCTGAGATAAGTATCCTGTTTTTTTTGGCTTATTTCTACTGGTTATTGCTTCTGGCAATTTATCTATAGCACATTTTATTGCTTGCTGCATAATTTTTACTGTATTTTATTGCTATTAACTAATCTGCACTGGTAACTGATTTGTTTGCAGTTAAAAGCATTCTGTAGAGTCTCTTTGCTCCTTTATCTGTTTAAAAACTTTCATTTTGTAGCTCACTGCTGTCATAAAGATTTCTGTAGTGTTTACTGTCTAAAACAACGTAGGCTAATAGTTTTAGTATTGGTCCTCACCCTCCCTCCCTGTTGGTATCTTGGTGTTATACTTGGTGGCTTTGTAGTTGCCCACCCTTACTGTAAATTTGATCTGGGACACTTCTCCCAGTCTAGTGTCATTAGCTCATTCTACCTAATACAGAGAGAACATCTGAGAAGGCCTTCTGTTCCTCCTTTCTCCCTTTCTTAAAAACAAAACAAAAAAAATTGCCTGAATCTCCTTGTGTTTTGACTGTGCTTCTCAAGCATTTTGGAAATATAGAGTATATTTTAGTGCATTTATTAAAACTGTATTTGCCTTAATATTGCTACAACTCAAGTGCTCTAGGTTGTACTGCATCTGAATTGTTTGTGTGTTTTAGCTGATTTTCTGTTTATATAGACTTCTCTGTATATGTAGACTAGCTACTTATTCTACTGTATTACTGCCTCTTAAATCATTTTTCAGTTGTGCACTTGCCTTGCTTCATTTAAAAAGTTTTAAATTGCTAATTTTGTAGAGTTTTAATTGCATTTACTGTTTAGGATTATACACTCAAGTGCGTTAGCCTTTTCTGTGTTTATTTACTGTATTATTGCATTGTTTAGCCTGTTTTAACCCCCCCCCAAAAAAAAATACTATCTTGTTTGCTTGTTTCCCACCTTTCCTAGCCAGTATAGTCCAGATCCCAGGCTTTGCTTGTCTCAGGACTTTATCTTCTGTGTTCAGAGCTATCCAGACCTTGCTGTGGTAGAGGGAAGTCCTACTGCTTACCAGTGGGAGTGGTGAGCATTGTACTGCCTATCTAACACTAGAGGAGTGGTTTCCAGCTCTGAAATTGTATTTTTATTAGCCTTTTTGGGCTGATTTCTATCCCTTTCAACTTTCTGGCTTAAACACATATGTGTTTGTGCATTTTTCGCATCGTGCAGCACCGCAGGGCTACCGTTAAACTATTCCAGGTGCCAGAAAGTCTGCTCTTCATATTTTCCCTTAGAAATAGCTGGTTTCTCAGTAGTAGCACTAAAATCTGAACCCCCTGTGACTAGCACTTGCTCTAGAACCTGCTGGAAAGCACTACTAAGCCTGAAACTGATACAAGCACTCAGCTCTCCTTTTCAATAAGGAGAAATTAATCGTAGGCACTAAGCCTACAATTGCAAAGTACCTTGCAAAGGTAAGGGAAAACAGCTCTTGTACTTTACAAAAAAGCACCTAAACAGGCATGTCCGAGGGTCAGCTTCCGGTGATTTCTCCTGTCCACCTGGTGAATCTGGCCATACTGGTGCAATGCAGCAACTGCCTCATGTACACAGACAACCCTCTCTTCCTACCACCCAACATTACAGCCTGCGAGAGATGCACTTACATAGCCAAAATGGAAGCAAAGCCCTCTCCAGCCAAGATTGTGCTAGACAGTCAAGAGAAGAAGGTTAACACCTTCACTACATCTCAAGCAACACATAGCCCTTCAGAACCCACACCATCAACACCCACACATAGCAACACTAAACCCACATATGCGGAGGGCCTTAACATTAACCTGCCCAAGCAACAAGGACTTACGAAGCTGAAACGCAAACAAACACCAGTCACAACCAAAGTGACACATAGCTCACAACACCAGTGTGCCACACAACAACAGCCCCTAAGGCAAGACAATGCACCCAACACTTTAGTCATAGGTGACTCTATAGTCAGGCACACTGATGTTCCACTCACTAGACTGAACAAGGAGAAAATTACAGTCAGCTGCCTGTCGGGTGCCAGGATCCGCCACATAACGCATGCACTCAAGTCACTCCACAACAAGTACAAATACGACTCTGTCATTGTCCATGTTAGAGTGAATGACTTGAGACATACCTCCCTGGACTACATGAAAAGAGACATGGAAGAGCTCTCGGATCATGTGGCCCAGGCAGGTATGACCCTAGCCCTGAGTAGCATCCTGCCTTTGCCCAGAATGATACCACAGCATAAGGACAAAATGATTGACTTCAACAATTGGCTAAGCTTCTGGTGTCATTCAAAGGGGATCCAGTATCTGTCTGCCTGGGAAGACATGATCGACAAACCACGATGCTTTGCCAGAGATGGTCTGCACCTGTCACCCCTGGGATTCAGGTTACTGGCTAAAGCTCTTGCCACTCCTATAGTGCCTTTTTTAGGCAAGGTTTAAAGGACAAAACCACCACCATAACAGATACAAGCATGCAAAATCTGAAGGTAATGCTACTCAATGCTAGAAGTCTAAACCTCAAAATGCACTCTCTCAAGGCACTCCTAAAAATGGAGAACATCAATATCTGTGCAGTAACTGAGACCTGGTTCAAGGCTCCAGAGAGCACCCCTGCAATACCAGGCTACAACTCTTACCACACTTTTCGGCCACCAAACCAAGACCGAAACACTAAAGGTGGAGGAATGTCCGTATTCACCAAGGATATTCACATCTCCAGGCTAGTTGCCCAACACAATGCATCTGAAATTCTCCAGGTGCAACTAACACTAGGTAAGACTGCAATCCAAATTGTAGCTTGCTACAGATCCCCCACCATGCCCCAAGATTCTCACTACACCTTTCTAAACATATTGGAAAATATTAAGATACAACCAAACATCCTAATACTGGGTGATTTCAATTATCCTGACATTAACTGGGAAAACTACTTGGGTACCAACACCTTTTCCCATCGGTTCTTGGAATTCATAAATTCCAATGCCCTGGATCAACTAATACATTGTCCAATCAGGGGCTCCAGTATCCTAGACCTGGTCATTATCAACATGGGAGATAGATGCTCCACACCAGTGGTCACCCCCTCATTGGTCAGGTCTGACCATAAGAAAATCACTCTTGACATCCACATCCCACCCCCACTACCGAGTAAGGAAACCTCCGTAAAAAACTTCTCCAAAGTCAACTTCATGCTACTTAAGCCACAAGTGACAAACTTCTTGGCACCCGTGTAGATGGGGTCTGAAAGTTCGACTGCTAAATCCTACACTAAGGCACTGTACGAGCACATCCACTCATGCATGAATCGTGCTATCCCAAATAGAACCAAGATGCTATCCAAAAAAAGGTAGCCAATCTGGTGGTCCCCTGCCATAAATAAACTATACAACAGAAGGAAGAAACTGTTGCAGAAAAGAGGAAAATCCTAGGATGCAAAAAACTCCCTTACCAGCCTCAGTAAGAAGCTGAGATCCCTCATAATATCCTCAAAAGCTAGTTACGAAAATAAAATTGCCAAAGATTCCAAAGACAACCACAAGGCATTCTATAGTTATGTCAAGAATCTAAATGGCAATGCTCAGATCTGCTCTGAGCTATAACAGAATGGCATTAAATATACCGATTCCCAAGGATATTGCCAATATCCTGGTAGATCGATTTAGTGACAATGTCACCCCCCTCTCACCCCCTAAAGGGCCCATCTCAATACCAACAAATTGCCAAATTCCATTAATCATGGCCACACAGGTAGAAACAGCACTCTCCAAAGCTAAGAATACAGCATCCAATGGACCAGATGATATCCCCGGCTGTGTACTACATGAACTACAAAATGAACTGACACCCCACCTAAGTGTCATGTTTAATCATAGCCTTACCTCAGGCTTTGTGCCCACTTAGTGGTGCACAGCTACAGTTATCCCACTCCAGAAGGGGGGAATCCACCTTGGATCCCAGGAACTACTGTCCCATCAGTCTGATGAGCCTGATCTGGAAGGGCATGGAATGCATTATCATGGAACCTATAAACAAGGACATCGGCAACCTTCAAACACTGGACCCCACCCAGTTTTGGCTCGTGAAAGGGCGATCTTGTCTCCTGAACCTGATTGACTTCTTCGAAGCAGTCTCCAGAGCTGTGGACGAGGGTAAGGCGGTCTACACAGCCTATCTGGACCTTGCCAAGACCTTTGACACCATCCCCCACTCTGGAATCATAGATAAACTTATTAAGCTGGGCATAAATCCCTACGTCACTCGATGGGTTGCCAACTGGCTTACTGACAGAACCCAGACTGTAAAAGTAGTCGACTCCAAATCCAGCTCCAGACAAGTGGCAAGTGGAGTACCTCAGGGTTCAGTCCTAGGACCGCTCTTGTTTGGCAACTTCTTTTCTGAAGTACAGGCCAACACTAAAGGACTCTGGCTAACAAAGTTCGCTGATGACTGCAAACTGGGAGCCATTATTGAATCCCCAAATGATGTGGATATTCTACAAAAGGGCCTTACAGAAACAGATGCTTGGTGCCAGAGCCATGGGCTCAACCTTAATGCCAAGAAATGTATAGTTATCCCCTTTGGAAAAAACCATGTACCCATGAATTAAGACATAGGTGGCAGTACACTAAACACTGAAAGTGTGATGAGAGACTTAGGGACACAGGTGGACAGTGGTCTCACCTTCGATAACCACATTGCCACAACAGTCGGGAAATCCTTCTATGTGGCACACCTCATCACTAAGGGCTTTTCATCCAGAAAAAAGGAGGTCATTGTCCCACTGTACTCATCCCTCATTAGACCCATTATAGAGTATAACGCCCCGTTTGGTATGTACCACACAAGACATCTGCAACAGCTGGAAAGGCCACAGAAATACCTCACTAAAAGAATCACAGGCCTAAAGCAGATGCCATATGCTAACCATCTAAAAAAACTCCAGCTATACTCTGTGGCATATTGTCTACTCAGAGGCAATCTCTGCTTAACAAGGCCATGTCAAACCCTGAGGTGATGGAAATGCTCCACTTAAAGAAATCCCAATCCCTCAGAGCCACACACTCCAGGGATCTAAACCTTGTCATCACAATGAACAAAACATGCTGGAGGGATAGGTTCCTGACCCAGAGACTCCCCATACTCTGGAATAGACTGCCCATACATGTCAAGCAGAGCGTCTCCTTGGCCCTCTTCAAAAGGAACCTTGATGATTGGATGGGAGATAGGAAATTCACCCCAGGGATCATGTCAGTCACCCTGCTAGACAGGGGTCCAGGGAAGTAAATATTGTGGTAAGAAATATCCAGGGAATTGTTATGGCTAAGCTTGTATAGGCCCTAGGGCCGATAGCCTAGTACCCATATCTGTGTGTGTGTATGTGTGTGTGTGTGTGTGTGTGTGTGTGTGTGTGTGTGTGTGTGTGTGTGTGTGTGTGTGTGTGTGTGTGTGTGTGTGTGTGTGCTCATGTGCGTGTGTGTGTGTGTGTGTGTGTGTGTGTGTGTGTGTGTGTGTGTGTGTGCGTGCACTCGCACACTCATATATGCATACTTACTTTATAGCTGTGCAGTGTCAGAGCTAATGCTAGATGTGACATGCAAGCTGATTTTAAAATCTTAATTATGCTTTCTCAGTGATTATGTTGTAACATGTTTTAGCTATTGATTCTGTTTTTTTCAGTTTGTATGTATATATTTAAGTTTTGTATGGTGCATTGTTAAGGATGCTTTATGAATGCAGTTTTTTGTAATCGTACGTCAAAAGCTCAGTCTTGAGATGGAATAGCATACTGTATGTGCATCTGTTGTATTTATACTGAAAATGGCTGAGAGATACAGCAGTAGTTGAGGCAAAAAGTATACTCAGTATAATATGAATCAAATTCATAATTTCTTAGGTACACAGTTTAAAGAAAATTATTTTTACAACATTTTCTACATTGAGCTAAAAAGAAAAAAAAACTTGTTTAGCAAACATTCCAAAATCATTAACACTTGCTGCCACATACATTGTTATGGGACATCTGGTTATGTCTGATTATGGCTCATGTGATAATCCACATGAAAAAATATTTGCTAGTGCACAATGTGTAGTCTCTTTACTAAATAAAAAAATCCTTTATTTCCTATGATAAAAACTGAGGTGTGAAAGTTCAGATAAAACGGGTCACTGTAGCAACTGCAATATGTGTTATTACAGCTACTCCCTCCTCTTCTGTCTGATACTTATTTATACATTAGAAGGAAACTCTGGAAGTTGGCAGGAATCTATGCCATCAATGTACTGCAGAAAATTCCTCTGTACATCTCCAATTCCAATTAGATTTTACTGCTGAATGATGAAACTAAAATTACTGTGACGGTAGATAATCAGTTCTAAAACTTTACATATGCAATAATTCAGCTTAAATGAAATGTTAGAGCTAATGATATTCTTGTATGCTATTTCTGTAAAGGAATTCAGAATGGCTAGTGTAAAGCGCCTTGAGGTAAGAGATGCTCACATTACAAAGTCTTTATTGCATCTTGCAAATGAAAAAGAACATACACCATGATTGTCTTATTAAGGTAAAGATCCATTTTTAAAGTTATATTCCTTACCCTTCTTTAAGATATATATATATATATATATATATATATATATATATATATATATATATATATAACTAATTATTTTATGTTAGATTTACTGTACACCTCTAATAAACACAGTTGTTAACTGTAGATTTACAGTACAAGCCTTTTCATAAAAGCAATATGTACTAAAATGTCATGTGTAATACAAACAATAGAAACTTGCATGATAAGTTTCAAAACATTATTCTGAACTGGTTCAGTCTTTTCTTTGGCCACTTACTTCAAACTATACAAATGATAAACGCAGTCACTAAAGGTGATACTCCTAAACATGGTGCACCACAGGGAAAGGCCTATGTGAGTCACATAAATTAGTACACAAAGAGGTAAGGAACTGTAGCCAGCCTTATCCCATTATGTTTCTGTACATGAAGTAGACATACAAATGCCTCTGTCTACTGAATATTGGATGTGATTCATAAACACTATACTAACTAAATGCAGACTGGTCCCAGTGCAGAAAACTATGGGATTTAAACCACATACTTGCAGATGATATGGTGTTTGTGACCACATTAATTCCCCTTCCCTGCTGACATGTTGCTCAACCAGACCTGAGTAGCACATCAGTGCAGAGTTAAAAAATAATCCTTTCCATTATAGGAAAATACTCCATGGTTCAGGCAGCCTTGCTATCACAACCACACTTATCCCTCCCACCACCAACACACAGTGACACTGCTGAGCTCTGTTAGCTTCACATCTCCTCATTACTCATTTCACTGAGAAAACCCTCTTGCTGTAATTTGAACGTGTTTGAGTCATAATTTGTATTAATATGTTATGGAGTTGTAATTGGTTACGGTACTTTCTATGCTTTGTTACCTATGTTATCCTAATTGTTTTTGTAATTGGAGCTTTTCTCCTCGGGTCTCCACTGAAAACGGGCTCATGCCCAGCTGGACCAACCCGGTTAACAAATGTCAAATAAATAAATATATAAATAAACATGGTAATGAGCCCATCTCCATTGTTATAATTAATCAATATTTTTTTTATGAATCAAATTGTGGTACAATGGTGGAGTACAGAGCAACAGGGAGCTACTTCTTAGTAAAGTGCAATGTACCTTAAACGTATGGGTACATATAGTGCACTAATGAATACTTTGTGCACCTGTACAACATTGATAGAAGATGGCACTCATCTGCATACACGTTCTTTACCCCAGTGCATGCCTATGTATTACAGCTGTGAATGCAGGTATATGAAATATAGTGTCAAAAATGCATTTGATGCAGCTGTTCACTATATTTATGAATTTCCTCGCTCACCTCTTCAGCTTTCTAATAGGTCTTTTACATCTCAATACTGACAGCTGCTCCTACTGAGCACTCTGTCTGCCTGTCTCTCTCAGAGTTTTACTTTTTAAAATTTCTTTTGGAACTTCAACTTCAGAATAAAATATATTTGAAACGGTGTCATTCTTTTATTTCTGTCTGGGTTCACTTTTAATAATTCAGATTCAGTCTTGTGTCTTTTAACATCATCATGATGATCATCAAGATTTCTTTTTCTCTGAGAAACTGGCATCTTTTTTGTACAGCTTCTTGAAATGCATAAGCTGTGTTATTTAGTGATTGTGGAATAGGTGAAATGTTCATTGTCACCCTACTAAAATATGAATGTCTGCATAGTTTTTATGATTTGGCCCATAATTTTTTGTGAGAAAGTGTTGTGGCCATTCCTGTTGTGACAGGAGTTCAGACAGGTGCACGCAGAAAGAGGCATTACATTCAGTCATTGGCCTAATGAGTGCCGAGTGCAGTGGGGCAATTACATTCCTAGATCTGGATACAGTACCTTTAGATATAAGTTGTTCAATGAAAATGGACTTCCTTACAACAGTGGATACTTGATGATCAAAGGTCAATTCTTTGTTAACACAGATTCCCTGATCCATAGCTACATAATAAATTTCAGGGATGTGTTGTCAATGTGCTAATTATAGGGAGTGGTATGCTTTCTAAAGGACACAATTATACACTTTATGTCATTTAGCTTTAGTACATGGTGTGATGGCCTCTCTACCCTGGGTCAGTAATGAAGGAGCCTCAATCCTCACCAATGGCACTGGTGAGAGACAGTCACTAAAAACAGGAATGAATTTGCACAGTTTCCCCCACGAGCACACAGGGAGCATGCTCCAGACCTGGGACTGGACTGTCTGTCTCTCCAGATCTCAAACAAGACTCACTTTGGATCACTGTGACCCAGTTCCAAGTAGATGACACACCCATACCTGAGTAATTTTCACACACACACACACACACACACACACACACACACACACACACACACACACACACACACACACATACACACACACACACATGCCTGGGAAAGGCTGGTACAGATTCACTAGCTGTACCCCTTCTGCCCAGACTATAAGGTAACTGTGCTGCTACTAGTCAAGTACTCTAAGGTTCTTCAAGGGTATCCAATTATATTGAGTAAAATCAATATTACTATAAATGATAGAGTGTAACCAAAGCATCAAGGCCTTTCGGACTGGCCACAGTATCACTAAAATAAGCACGAGTACTCTCAAAATGTTAAAAGTATTCTTTAAAAAAAAAGCCATAATGAAAGGTATAAAATATTTAATAATAAATAATAAAACAGAAAACATGAAAATACTAAATATCTAAGTACCAGAGAAATAAAAATAACACAGTTGGACAGATTCAAACAGATGCAGGAAAAACAATACTTAACTAATCTCACTGTATTTCCTGACTGTCTAAAGAATAACTGTTCTCTAGCTAACTTAATACAGCAAGGCAAGATTATATGCTGAGATGCTTACTTCCACAAGGCAAGATGATGAACTTTATAGGTTCATAGGTTCATAGGTAGGTACTAGGCTATCGGCCCTAGGGTCTCTACAAGCCTAGCCAAAAAGGTACTCTGGCTTTTGCCACCCAAGAAAATTATTTTCCTGTGCCACTGTTGAGCAGAGCCACAGAAGCGATCCCCAGGGTGAATTTCCTATTTCCCATCCAGTCATCAAGATTTTTCTTGAAGAGTGCTAATGAGGAGCTTTGTTTGATATAGACAGGGAGTTTATTCCGGAGTATGGGAAGTCTCTGGGACAGGAATCTATCCCTCTGGCATGTTCTGTTTATTGTGGTGACAAGGTTTAGGTCCTTAGAGCATGTAGCTCGGAGGGATTGGGATTTCTTTAAGTGGAGCATGTCCAACAGCTCTGGGTTTGACATAGCTTTGTATGTTAGGTAGAGATCACCTCTGAGTAGGCGATATGTGACGGAGTAAAGCTGGAGTTTTTTGAGACGCTCTGCGTAGGGCATCTGTTTGAGGCCGGTAATCCTCTGTGAGGTATTTCTGCGGCCTTTCCAGTTGTTGTAGACGTCTTGTGAGGTACATACCAAAAGGGGCGTTGTACTCTATAATGGGTCTAATGAGTGATGAGTAGAGGGTAACAATGACCTCTTTTTTCTGGATGAGAAACCTTTTGTGATGAAGTGTGCCATGCAGAAGGATTTCCTGACTACTGTGGCGATGTGATTATCAAAGGAGAGAGATTACTGTCCACCTGTGTCCCAAGGTCTCTTATCACACTTTTGGTGTTAAGTATATTACTGCCTATGTTGTAGTTCATGAGTACAGAGTTTTTACCAAAGGGGATGACAATGCACTTTTTGGCATTGAGCTTGAGGCCATGGCTTTGACACCAGGCATCTCAGAGAGGCCCTTTTGTAGGATGTCCACATTGTTAGGAGTTTTGATTATGGCTCCTAGTTTGCAGTCATCTGTGGACTTCATTAGCCAAAGACCTTCTGTGTTAGCCTGTACTTCAGAGAAGTAGATACCAAACAGGAGAGGACACAGGACTGAACCCTGTGGTACTCCACTTGTCACTGGTCTGAAGTCGGATTTGGAGTCTGCTACTTTCACAGTGTGGGTTCTGTCAGTGAGCCAGCTGGCAACCCATCTTGTGACATAGGGATTTATACCTAATTTAGTGAGTTTATATATAATTCCAGAGTGGGGGATGGTGTCGAAAGCCTTGGCAAGATCTAGATAGGCTGTGTGAACCACCTTACTCTCGTCTACAGCTTTAGTGACTGCTTCAAAGAAGTCTATCAGGTTTAGGAGACATTATCTGCCTTTTACAAACCAAAACTGGGTGGGGTCCAGAGTTTGGAGATTACCTATGTCTTTGTTTACAAGTTTCATTATGATACATTCCATGGCCTTTAAGACCAGGCTCATCAGGCTAATGGGGCGGTAGTTCCCAGGGTCCATGGTGGCTCCCCCTTGTGGAGTGGGATAACCGTCGCTGTGCGCCATTCAGCGGGCACAAAGCTTGAGTTGAGGCTATGATTGAACATGGTACTTAGGTGGGGTGCAGTTCGTTCTGTAGTTCATGTAGAAAGCAGCCTGGGATGTTGTCTGGTCCCATGGATGCTGTGTTTTTGGCTTTGAAGTGTGTGATTTTTACGTGTGCTGCTGTGATTACAGGAACTTTGCATTCTTCCGGTATCGAGATGGGCCCTTTAGGGGGTGAGAAAGGGGTAACGTTAACACTGAACCTATCTGCCAGGATGTTGGCAATATCAGTTGGGTCTGTATATTTAGTGCCATTGTGTTGTAACTCAGAGCAGATCTGAGTGTTGCCATTGAAATACTTGACATAGCTATAGAATGCTTTGTGGTTGTCTTTAGAATCTGTGGCGATTTTGTTTTCGTAACTAGCTTTGGCGAATTTTATCAGGGATCGCAGCTTCTTAATGAGGCTGACCAGGGAGGTCCTCCACTCATGGGATTTTACTCTCTTTTACAACAGTTTCTTTCCTCTGTTGTACAGTTTGTTTATGGCAGGGGACCACCAGATTGGCTTCCTTTGTTTTGGAGAACAGCATAATCCATGCACTTGTGTAAGTGCTTATAAAGTGCAACTGTGTAGGATTCAGTAGTCGTAACTGTATTGTCCATCTGCATGGGTGTCATGAAGTTCACCACTTCTGTCTTAAGAAGCATGAAGTTGACTTTGGAGAAATTTTTTACCGTGGTTTCCTTAATGGGGGGGTGGGGGCGGGATGTAGATACCTAGGGTGATTAGCTTATGGTCGGATTGGACCAATGAGTTATTGACTTCAGGTGTGGAACACCAGTCACTCATATTGGTACTGACTAGATCTAGGATATTGTTGCCCCTGGTGGGAAAATTTATATTCATAAAGTTCATCCTGCTATTTTTTTTTACAAAGTCATGTTGCTGTCTAAATTCATTCCTCTAGGACTTAATGTATGATAATTATCATTTTATACTCAAGTTTGTTTAATTCCCTTTTAAAGTTGTCATTATATACTTTGGGTCATGATAATACACTGAAAATGAATCCCCCCATTTGCCCATTATGTGCAGATATAAAATGGTTAGGTACAGGGCTATCCATATTCTTCCTTCTAATGTCTCCAATGTGTTCTAAAATACGAACCTTAACCTTCCTAGTAGTTTGCCCTATATACCACTGTGTTTGAACAGTTACATCCAATAATATGGATCACCCCAAATGACTTGTAGTTAAATGTCTTCATATTAAAGTACAATTTTCCATTAATTTTATTGCCATGTAAGTTTTTAACCTTATTACATACAGAACATTTCCACATCTATGCATTCCAACAGATCTACCATCCTCCATATCATGGATTTTTCTATTAGGTAATTCCTTTAAATTATTGTCCTGCCATACGAGAACGTAATATGTTTGGGGAAAAAGGATTTCCCACCATAACATCCTTAGTTACTATATCCCAAAACTGTCTCACTATTCCCTCCAAAATTCCAGAAAAATCAGAAAATTTGGTTACAAAAAAATAGCTTTTCTTCTTGTGACTGGTCTAACTCTACATAATGGTGACCTGCCCCATGCCCTTTTTTGCAAACCTTGTGTTGGTCTTTAGAGAGAATTGTCTCAGAATAACCCCTTAGTGAAAGTTTTCTCTCAGAAGTGTTAAAAAAATTCTTCTGAATTCACCATAAGGCAGTGCTCTTAGTAAATTAGGGGGATGCATGCTATCAGCATGCTGAATATTGTTCACCAAAGTTGTTTTTCTATATGGTCTGTGTTGAACTTTGCCCTGCCCATTTTTGTAAAACTTAACATCCAAAAAGGCTATGTTATCATCCTTACATTGCCAAACAAAATCAAGTCCATGTGCATTCCTGTTGAGCTCATCCATAAATTTTTCAAACTGCAACTGATCAACCCTACATACAAAAATGAGGTCTATGTAACGTTTATAGTACACAACATTTACAAAGAGATTTTTGAAACAAATTGTTTTTCAAATTCACCCATGTATAAAACAGCATACGATGGGGCAAATGCTGCAATCGCTGTACCTCTAGATTGTAAATAAAAATCTTCCACACAAAATAATTGTGTGTCAAACTAAACTCCAAAAGAGATAGCAAAAACGAGGTACAGGGGCCTTCTCCCATCACTTTTATCACAGCTTCCGGACCCCATTGTTTCTGTATACTGGTATACAAAGCTGTCACATCAACAGTGGCCCAAAGGTAACTTGTCCCACTTCATGTTACATAAATCCTTAGAAACTTCACTTGTATTTTTAATGTGAGACACAACACGGGCCAAATATGTTTTCAGATGAAAATCCAGAAATTTGTTAACTCTTTCTATGTATGAGCCTATACCTGAAATTATTGGTCTACCAGGAGGATTTCTAATATTTTTGTGAATTTTGGGTATCACATATAAATGAGGGTGCTAGGGTTCATTTACAATCAACTTCTTAACATCATTTGAGTTCACAAAGCCCAAACGTTCCCCTCTTCTCAATAATTCACAAAGTTCCTTACTGTACTGTTGCACCGGGTTTCCAAATATTTTTTTGTAAACAGTTTCTTCAGATAGCAAATCCAATACCATGTTCTCATAATGTTCAACATTCATGATAACCCGACTGCCCCCTTTATCTGCTTAACAACTATTTTATCTGACAATGTTCTTAATTCCTTTAATGCTAGCCATTCACTTTTACTGATATTGTATTCTTTATGTGTTTTACAAAACCTGCAAAATTCATATTCAATTTTGGCACACACAGTATTTTCAAACACATTAATGGCATTCGAACATTTGGGAGGCATGAAGGTGCTATTAGAAGAAAGGATGGGTACAGGAATAGGCCCATAGCCCAAACAGAAATCCCCACAATAGGAATTATCATGTTCACAATTCTCATCTGGAAGCAATGTGTCCAACTCATAGTCATATGTACTTAAATTTAACAACTCATCATTGTCAGAAATATCACATACATCCTGAACACATTTTTTCTTTCTGTCATAAAAAAATACTTTCAAATTCAATTTGCGAACAAACCTCAACATCAATTATGATGTCCGCTAATGCGGGAATGCTGGTGGGTACAAATCTGGCCCCCTTGAGTAACACATTTTGCATTTCAAAAGTTAAACATACGTTGGAAAGATTAACCACATTTAAAGCAACATCAGTGGAACATGATATACATGGATGATTAACAATTTCATTACAGGGTAACTTGGTTAGGTTCAGTAATGTATAATCATTTACCAAATTCGCATTAATGATCACATTAGTAGAATTCACTGAGGGGGAATTCAAAAATGTTTTACTGTCTCTGCTTCTACTAGCAGTTGTTCAGTCTCCCTCATTTTTTTCTGGAATGAGTTTGTACCTGGGAGGGTACTGAGCTGGGACCCTGGGCATTACCAAATTATTTTTATGGAGACAAAGTCAAATATGAGGTGGAAGATGCCATAGCAGTACAAGTCCAGGACTCATGTCTTTTCTTATCTAAAGAGTTTTGCAGGGAGTGTTATCACTGACAAACTTTACAGCTTTCTATATGGTATTCTGGATTTAAATAGAAAACACAAAGGCTATTGGCACATTTATGTGATAGGTCTCCCAAAGGAGCACCTATCTTCTTTTTTATGGGTAGGTATGCCTTCACTATAATCAGACATCAGACCCTACTTAAAAAACTCAATTGCAATGATACAACCAAGTAAGGAAAGTATGCAAAGCTCTACAGCTTGGGCTAGATGACAGGCCTTCATGCAGCTGAAGTCCCGGTAGTAAGGGCTGATGCAATAGTGATCTATGTGAAGAACAGTTGGGGAACTGGATGGAAATGCACAATGGGATCGAGGAAGGG
Organism: Protopterus annectens; assembly: GCF_019279795.1. Taxonomy (NCBI): domain Eukaryota; kingdom Metazoa; phylum Chordata; order Ceratodontiformes; family Protopteridae; genus Protopterus; species Protopterus annectens. The sequence goes on along the minus strand of NC_056726.1, from coordinate 585,234,005 downwards.
AGCCAAGAAGCCTGAAAGTATCCAAGTGTCAGGTAGTCAATGTCTACAGCATTCAGGTCTTACTGATTACTAAAGCGGAGTCACTGTTAGCAGAACAAAAACTTTATAAAAACTTACTTCTATCCATCTTATGTGAACATTTAAAAAACATAAACCACGGTTTCTTTACTGTATCCTCTTGTTGCTGCTCAGTTATCAGACGTGGTCAAGGGCGCCCGCAGGCAGGTGCAAGGGGGTGCACTTGCACCCCCCTGGAATCGGCTGACTAGATAATTTAAAAAAAAGTTTTTTTTTTTTTTTTTTTTTTTTTTTTTTTACATGCGTTCTTCTTTAAGAAGAAAGAATGCACTAACAGTCCAGTCGCGGGCGTGCTGACGTCATCGCTCTCGCTCATATTTAGAAGTTTGTGAGCGGGAACTCACACGGACGGTTTTACAAGAGGGATGATTCGAGCGGGAATGGAAGATGGGACCTGAAACGGAATAACAAGCGGGAGTAGACGGACAGAAGATGGGACACTTTCAGGTAAAGGTGTGTGTCTAATATAATTGCTCCTGCACCATAGCCTAAAATTATTGTTTTACATCTAGCTTCTATTCATTTACTCAGAAAGCTGCATAATAAATATCAGTGTAGACACACCTTGCTGTGGGTCAGCTATTAGCTAAGAAAATTAATGTTTTAATATTTAATATAAAGCAGTGTTTAAATACGTATCTAGAGTACAATATTTATATGCAAATGCTGTGTAAAAACACAACTGGTGTGTTCTTTTTGCTTCTTTTTGCAGGAGTAAGACTGTATTAATACCCACTACCTCAACCTTCCACAGCAAAGCTCCATAGTACCCCACTGAAAAATAAGTTAAACATTGCTTTATTAAGCCTTGTATTTTACTAAATATAGCTTCAATTGATCTTTGTCTGCATCTTTTCCCTGTTTTACATATTTTCTTTACATATTTGAAAATATACAGTAGCATAGTACAGTTCAGCCTCGGCAAAGAAAAGTCTTTTCATAACTGTCCCTGATAGATAACAGAAGAAAACAAGTATGTCATGTATATGTATATGTGCATGTTATGGCATACATGCATCACAGTGAAACACAAGATCGTTATGGTTAAAAACAGTATTAATAAAAATACTTTAGATGAAAGAATAATATTGATATGCAATACAGTCGATCAATCATGAAAACATAAATGTCATTTTAAGGATAAATTACCAGTGAAGGTGTTAAACGAATCAAATCCAAATATGTTTACAAAATCCAAGGTATGGTGAGTTTATATTGGATAAATGATCATTTAAGAGCATTTAAATATATTACCTTTGAAATGCCCTCTTCATTGGCATCCATTTTCCTTCGCATCTGCATGAATTTCCACATGTCATTAACAGGGATGTTTATTCAAGTCCACTGCTCATTTTAAAGTTCTGCACTACTAGGTAGTTTGTTTAGGGCATCAATTTGCCTCTCAATCTCTATTAGTTCTTTCTCCATCTGATGGTATGGACTTGTTTCCTTTATGTCTTTTCTGTTTCTAAGGTTGATTTCTGTAGGTACAAGCTTGGAGGAGGTTTGAAGAATTCTCTGTCTTCTTCTCTTATTTCATCATTGACATACTGAATATTAAGGTTCTTTAGGATGGCATGCAACAAAGTGTGAAGAGCATTGAAATTAACTGCCAATCTCTGGGGTGCCAATGGACAAATTGGCCAGGTCAAACAAGCTGATTGCAGTTGTCATTGTTATTATTATTTTATATTAACAGTCAACTACGGTTTACTATATTACGGCGCTCTACATTCTCTGTTGAGATTTTTGCTATATTTATCAGAGATCATGTTTTGAGCTTGTTCCTTAAATCCTTTTGCAAGCTGCTTTCCAAATCTTTGCTCACGTTCTTCATTTTCGAACCCTGCTCATGGGGAAAAGTTGTAAAAGCCTGACAAATACTAGCGTTTTAAAGACTCACTAATATTTCAGTCTCTCTTCCCGCTGGCCAGCACGCCTATCTTTATTGCTGATTGGTAAAATAGATGTATTCTTGCTAGTTCAAGTTTTGATTTGCTATGTTCCCTGCCCGTGAGCCTTTGTTTAGGTCCTTCGGTAATAGATTAGCATTGTGAGTTGCTAAGTAACGGATCGCTCTGTCAGCTCTAAACAGACAGCGAGTGTCATGTTTGTTGAGCTGCTCAGGACATACTACATATTATGTCAATTTGTTGATCAGTAATTGACCCAATTTTGCTGTTTTTTTCCCTCCTGCATGGCTGTTTATCAGCAAAGCATGATTTTTTTCCATGGGTGCAAGTTAGAGCTGCCTCTAAGAAACGAGTACAAGAAGCAACATCTAGCCCTACAGACTGTTGGCTGCTTTTCCAACAGTGCGGTTTTATACCTAATGAAGGAATTTTTAAATGGGTCAAATATGGAATTGGTTTTATCGTGAGTAGCAAATGAAGGCAGTTACCATATTAAACGTATTTCTCCTAACTTGATGATTCACAATGATATAGGCATCCAATGTATTATAATCTGTGGTTTCTGCATTTGTGTCCTTGTTGCCTGACAGCTACATGTTCTCTGGTTTTATTCTTGGCTGTCTGGACTGTTTCTCCCTGGGCCTCTGCTAAAATTAGCTTCTTTTTCAAAGTCAGACTTTCCTGGTTAACAAATGTTAAAAATGGACACATTTCAATATCAGACTTCATATTCTTCAGAAAGTGCATGGTGACAAAAGCTTTTATTCTAGCAATTTTCTAAGTGTACAAGATGGATATTTGAAATGTATACCTGTGTTTGGGACTGTATTCCCCCCATTATTGGCTTCATCCAGGTTTTGTGCTAGGGTTGAGAGTTATGGTAAGAACTGAATTCACTGAATATGTTTGGGGGCTGTATTCACCCAGTATTGGCTTTGTTCAGGTAATGTTTGGGACTGTATTCCCCCCATTATTGGCTTCATCCAGGTTTTGTGCTAGGGTTGAGAGTTATGGTAAGAAATGAATTCACTGAATATGTTTGGGGCTGTATTCACCCAGTATTGGCTTTGTTCAGGTATTTATTGGCTTCATCCAGGTTTTTTGCTAATGTTGAGAGCTATGGTAAGAACTGATTTCACTGAATATGTTTGGGGGCTATATTCTCCCATTACTGGCTTTGTCTGGGTGTTATTTGCTAAGAGGTTGAGAGCTATGGTGAGAACTGAATTCACTGAATGTTTGGTGGTTGTAGTCACCCATTATTGGCTTTGTTCAGGTATTTTGTGCTAAGAGGTTGACAGCTGTGCTGTGATGAGAACTGAATTCACTAAATGGTAAAATTTCAGACTTCCTCTTTCAAAAAACAGCTGATTTGGCGTAGTGGTATGTTGCTTTGACTGTTTTGCACGGGGTCCCCTGGGTTCAAGATGTGGCAGTAAAATGTATGGTGGTAACGCAGCATTTTATTCTAGCAACTTTCAAACATTATACAAGCAATGTTTAAAATGTGTCCCTGGTTTTTGACCTTTTGCCCCCCCCCCCAATAAATTTTGGCTTTTTCCAGATTTCTTGTACTGCAAAGTTCAGAGATACAGCAAAGTGCAGAGATACAGCTGAGTGTCGAGTAGATTTTACAAGGAGCTGAGAGCTGCAGGGGAGCAAAAGTTTAGTGCTGCTTATGTTTAGTCTGCTTGCATTGTTAATAGCACAACAGATAGTGTACTTGCTTTAGATGCTGAAGGCTGTGGGTTTTACTCCCACAGTAGGTAAATGCATTGCTGATGCTGTATTGTGTTGTAAAGGGGGTGGATGCTGCAGTCCTTTTGGCAAAGATACCTAGTAACTATGAACCATCCATTCTCTATTGCGGTATTACTAGCTTTTCATTTTTGTATTGCATGCAACAAAGGCAATTTATTCTTCAAGGGTAACAGGCACTTTATTTGTAGATTAAACAATGACATATAAAGTGTTTGCTAGCAGCAACCTCTTTATTAGTTACAAATTTCTTCAATGTGGATTTTACTACTTCAGAGATTGTGTATATTTTTTACTGATACTGGTGAACTTGAGTAGACTTTTATGATGGAAATGTTCTGAATTGGGCAGTTTTGTCACTGGTGGATGCTTTTTTTTTCATTGTTTACTGGAAAATGTTCAAAACAATAAATTTAAAATGCCCTTTAACAACTGTACTGTATTGTACAAGGAATATAATGTAATATAGTCAGGAAGGTGTATCAAAGAGCATGTGTATGTTATGTTCGAGGGGCCTATGATTTTGAAGACAGCCCAGAGTTAATATTTGCCATTGGCAAAATGTATTTTCTCTGAAAGTGGGTTTCAGTGCTGTTTCAATGCATGTGAGTTTCAAGGGCAGAGAAGTTTTAATGTTAGTCTATTTTCATTGTGAGACTGCATTGCTTTATCAGATATGTATTAGGGTTTGTGCTGTAAAATGCAAAATAAAACTTTCAAATGAAATCCTAAATCATCATGAGAAGTAAAGCAGTATGCACATTAGTGTTTATGGTAAATGGGGCAAAATAACCAAGGAATGGGACATTGGAATGGCTGCAGGGGGGAGGCTCCATTTGACCATGATTTTGTGAGGGGAGTAGCAAACTCAGACAGCCCTGGTTGAACTATACCTCTCAGTTGTCCATATCTTTGCAGAATGAATAGATATTTGCTGCTTATTTTTGGTTTGTTCCTCATAAAATTTGTGGTTTTCTAGCAAGTCATTTAAGAATGAAGCCATTAAATGACAGACATTGAGTTTCAGATGTCATAACCTTCAGAAAAATGCATGCTAATGCAAGACTGTCTTTAAGTTTATACAAGAGCAATTTTCAGTAGTTTGTATGTTCCCCAATATATTTGGCCTTGTTCAGATTTCCTGCATTAAGAGGTTGAGAGGTACGTGCAAATCACTTTGTAGATCAGGAATATCCAAACATCTCAATTGTCCCCAAGTCTGGCTCAAAATGTTGCTCGCCCCTAATAATCCCTCCTCCAAAATGGCAATTTTGGAAGAAAATGTGGAGGGTTTACAATTATAACTGTAATGATCAGTTATAGATTACCTTTATTTCAGAAATGCATGTGGATGCTCTTATTTTGTTAGCTGCTTCAAGTTAACTGTTAATATTAAAAAGGTGTCCCTTTTTGACAGGTATTTTGCATCACATTTTGGTCCGTTTTCATAAAATTGTGGCTTTCTGGCAAATTAGTGGCAAGTCATTAAAGACTGAAGTTAGAAAATAATGGCAGACATTTGAGTTTTAGATTTTATACCCTTCAGAAAATTTGTACTAATGCAAGATCTACCTGTTCTAGTTAAGTTAATAAGAGCAATATTTAAAAATTGGCCTTATTTTTGGGCCTGTGTCCCACTTCTAGTTCTATGTATGGCTTTGTCCAGACTTCTTGCTCTGAAGTTGAGAGGTATGAGTGTCAGAGCCATCACCGTCAGCCAGAGACATTTCAAATTATGACATACTTATTGCACCCCACCCCCCATTGTAGTGGCTCTGGACGTGTCCAAGGAAGGCAAGGAGCAGTTATGCAGTGTAAGTGTGCAGAGTATTCCCCCATCCAAGATAGATCACAAATACGACCGTGGCTTTTCATCTGTCCTTGATTTTGCAAAATGTTCTGGTTTTCTATCAGATTTTTATACTGTTGATTTATGCTTCTTCACTGCATGCTGTCACAGTGCCCTGTTGCTCTGTTTAAGTAGCCATGGTTTAATGAACATCAGGTAAGCTTGTCGGAGATTGTAAGATGCAAGTAAGCTTTAGTAAGCTTGTTGGACATTGTAAGATGCAAGTAAGCTTTAGTAAGCATATTGTTAAAGAATTACCAGCATTGAAAGCCTTTTCGTTGTTGCCATGCAGAGAATATTTACATGACTAGATAATGTATAAGCCTTGGGTATTGAAATGCATATGACAGTATTTGTAATAAAAGGACAGGATTACAATATTTTCAGAAGCTCATTACATTTTATTGGAGACCAGTGTCTTATAGCAGTGTCTGTGTGTCAGTACACTTGTAGTTGGGTGGCTTTAATGGTATATGGTAAATAAGCATTGCTACCTTACTTAAAAGCCAAGCTCTGCAACAGCTAGCTCCACACTGAAGTCAAAACACAATAGCTCTGGTGGGTAAATGTACTCTGTAGTAATCAAAAAAGGCAAATGTTTGAAATGACTACAGCTTATGTGCAAACACAATAGGTAGTGATGAAATAAAACTCTGCTAAAAATGCTTTAATGCTCCACATTGCTGAGCTGCAGATCAGTTATCACTAGCTACGAGGATTTCACCCACTTCAGATCAAGCACGGTGCCGTTCAGTGCAACCTTCCCAGAACTAATTCAAGTCTGACCAGAATTATTTGGTGCGTGTATAAGAGGGAGGTAGCATACCCTTCAGCTGTCCAGATTTTTGCCCCATATTCCTCTTAAAAAGGATTGAAGTTGCTAAATAATGAGACATTTCAGTTTTAGATGTCATGTCATTTAGAAAAATGCATACTAACACAAATCCTGTTACTCTTGCAATTTTCTAAGTTTCTGAGAGCCATATTTATAATCTGTCCCTATTTATTTTAGGCTTTGTCAAGATTTCTTCAAGATTTCTTGCATTAAGGTTGAGGCCTTGAGGGGTGTGGTATGTTTGTAAGAGAGAGAAAGTGAAATGCCCAAGTTAGAGTTAGCAGGTGGAATTTTCAAGGAACTGTGAGTTTTAAGGAAGGAAGTTTACTGTTGCTCATGCCAAGTCTGTTTACAATGCGCAACTGTTTTGTTTAGCAAATGGTATCTCTATTGTGGTATAAAGTTTTAAAGCTATGTTAGTAGGACCACAAGTAGAATACTTGCATCTTAATGTAAAGGCTTGAGGTTCTATTCCTACAGCATATACATTTGTATGCTGCAGTCCTCAGGATGTCCTCCTTTGGATGAGATGCCTAATAACTATAAACCTGTTTTTCAGCTTGTCATCCATTTTCTATTGCAATATACCAGCTTACCATTTTCTTAATTTAACATAGGCAATTTATTCTTTGATGGCAGCAGGCACTGAATTTGTAGATGAAACACTGAAATATACAGTTTTCTAGCAACAACATCTTCATTAGTTTCAGATATCTTTAATGTGGAATTATTCAGATTACTTTTCCTTTGGCAGAGACACTCAAACAAGTGTTGCTGTATAATACAAGGGATATAATTCAATGATATATTATAATACAAGGGATATAATTCAATTATATATCAAATAACTTTTGCATGGCCCTAACGGTGTGCAAGGAGCCTATTGCTTGAAAACAGTTCAAAGGTAAATAACCTGCCACTGGCCAGATGCATTTTCTTTGAATGTGGATTTCAATGCTGTTTCATTGAATGTAAATGTCAAAAGTAGAAGCTTTAATGCAAAGTCTGTTTTCATTGTAAGACTCTATTGCTTTGTTTAGGTTTAGTAAATGTCTCAGTGTTTGGGCTATGTTTGAAATAAAAGTTGTAAATTAAATCCAACTGCCTGTAATCATTGTAGAACTAAAGCATAAAACAGTATGCACACAGATTTGAACAGTGTCTACAGTAAATGGGGAGAAATAGCCAAGTAATGGGACACTGGAATGGCTGTGTGGGCGGGGCTTGGGGTGGGTGGACTTGGGCGGAGCTGTGTTGGAAGGGGGCGGGGTGAGCTATGTGGGTGGGGCTCTGGGTTTGCACCCCCCTGCAAAAAATCCTGCGGGCTCCCTTGGACGTGGTATTTGATGAATTCCTATTTCCAATCTCAGCCTTTTGAGAGTTTAAGTGCTACGCCACTGAAAACGCACATACACTGCAAGAAATTCCATGATGCACAATAAAACGTACTACTTCACCTATCTAGTCATCTGGACACAAACATTCAACAATCTTCTTTGAGGATGTCAGTACAGGAAAACTTTTATGTCGAAGTCAAAGAAGCCGGGCTCTTCAAAATGTTTCCATTTAATAAGTTTAAGAAAAAAATGCCAAAATATGCAGTTATTGGAAAAACTGAGGGGAAAAAACTGACTGATGCACTAGCCACAACATAGTTAAGTGAAAGATGAATTTCAACAATAAGAATGGCTTTAAGCATCAGCACAGGTTGAATGGTTTACAACAGCCATTTTTTCTGCATACTGTTGATACAATGCAACTAAGCTGTCTAACCAACTCAGCAGCATTACCTCTTAACTCTACAGATTTTTGCAGTCTGTCCAGATTTGTCGCATATTTTTGGTCTGTTCCTCACAAAAACTTTTTTTTTTTTTTTGCGGAAATAATGACATGCATTTTAATTCCAGACGTCATATCCTTCAGAAAATGCATACTAATACAAACCCCTATTAATCTAGCAACTTCCAAAGTTTATAAGAGCAATATTTAAAATATGTCCCTATTTTGGACCTTTGTCCCCCACCCACCATTATGTCAGGCTTTGTCCAGATTTTTTGCACTAACAAGTTGACTGGTATGCTCAGCAGATAAGAACCATGGCCATATTAAGCAGACTACATGGTTACCAAACCCACATCTGTTAAATTCATGTCCAAGTGACTCTCCTGAAGTTAAAGCAGCAAACATGCACCTTCTATCAACTCATGTGTTATTAACTTTACAGAGGAAATATGACAATTTCCACAGATGGGTTTTTCTGGAGCCTTACTACGTTTAATAATGTTCTGACACCTTTATTCGGCTGCATATGTTTGAAGTTTCTTTTTCATCTTCTTACCATCTCGTTTAGGGTCCCATGAGTTGGTCTACCATCTCCTTCATAGCTTCATGGGCAGAGAGAGTTTTCTTTCCAAATCCAACTAACTGAACTAAACTCAGCTGAACTGTACTAACTCATAACTAATAACTGTCATAGATCTTTATATTAGGTTCCAAACAAAACAAAACTAACTGTTGTGTGACTCCCATCCTCTCAGCGCTGGTTATGGAATGACAATATTTGATGAATATATGACTCTGGTACAATGCACACTCAGAGCTTTGCTAAGATCTGTTGCAGTATTTGAGAAATGAACAATTTCAAAAACATCTCCTCTTCCCTTCCAGAATTCTTTCTTTAAACATATACATTTAATCAGTTATAATGACACTGTTATACATTTTTAACATAAGCATCTGTACAAGTCAGTGTGACAGTCAAAACACACAAAATCATGCACAAAACTCCTGCCAGCCATGCTGGCACATGTCACACATGCACTGCCGTCTTCTCCCTGGCACAGATGGCAATACCTCACGCCGTCACACATGGTTTTGACACCAGCTATTTGTTTAGGACAGTCACTCATAGAGGATCTTACTGTCATCTGTAGAGTTTATGATGACACCAGGTTTGCTGCAAACTTGGTCAGACACACAGCCACAAAACCTTACTCTTAACGTTAACTTCTGAGAAGTAAATGCCAAACACTTTATGGTTTCTGTTGTACGCATTACATTTTTTTTACAACTTTCTAATTTTTTATGAACTTTTGATCACTAGAGCTCATTGTACACATTCTTCATATTTAAGAACAACACCCAACAATACTTACGTATGCTTCAAGGGTTTTCTGTGGTATAGACTGTCTCAGTAGGTTAGGTATTATGATTTTTTTTCTGGACATGAATGAGACCCTGAATGCACCTTACTACTTTTCTGTGCAAATAATGCACATGAATATCTTGATGAGCCTTTGATATGTGTTCAGACACAGCATAGCTGCTTCTTAAAATCTCTCTGTCTTCTTTTATATATTTTTTAAGCATGTTCCATTTGTTTTAGAATATAATCAAGTGAGTTACTCCCCAAAGTACTTGTAGAGCCTCACAAATTAAATACATTTTCTTTTCATCTAGATGTTCTTTTTAACGATTCATCAATGTGCATTTTCTTTACCTGGTTAATAAACAGTCAAGTCATACTTCTGCAAAATGAATAACATGCTTTCCAATCTTAGTGGAACTTTATAAAATGATTTCTTGAAAATGCTTTGCAATGTTTTTTTTATTGTTTCATTGTTTCTATCAGCAATGACGTGTGTGTGTGTGTGTGTGTGTGTGTGTGTGTGTGTGTGTGTGTGTGTGTGTGTGTGTGTGTGTGTGTGTGTGTGTGTGTGTGTGTGTGTGTGTGTGTGTGTGTGTGTGTGTGTGTGTGTGTGTGTGTGTGTATATATATATATATATATATATATATATATATATATATATATATATGTATGGGTCTACTTCATATGATCGAAAGTTCATATGATCGACAACATTTTCAGATAAACCAAAACACCTAAATCTCAAAACACCGAAAACTCATTTGGTCAAAACTCATAACATCAACACATGACATTCAAAGCATTATGCCCTTTCTCCACTGTAGTGCGACCCTGGAGTTCGAATAAATAGGGGGTGTGTGGGGGCGTAGATATATCAATGGAATTTTCCATATCCTATTATTTCGTTCTCAGCTTTTGTGTATCTTGCACACATATCTGTAGCTACTCCTCACAATATAAGACTCAAGTTAATTCTCTTGCATCAGTCCAGTTTCAAGCTAACATGTTCCTACTAAATACAAAAAAATGTTCCACGCCAGAGTCAGTAAGCTTGTCTTATTTAATATTACAACAGTAAGCACTTTGCCATTTTGTTCATACAAACAAATAAAGACCTTCATAAGACATCATTTTGCATTTCGTTTACATTATGTAAGAAATTTCGGTTGTAAAAATTTACTGACAGACTGCCCTTACTTATAAGTTGGGTGCTAGAGAATGGTTTTCTTACTACCTCAGCCACATGTTGGCCAAAGGTCAGATTACTGTCTATATATGTTCCTAGATCCCTGAATACCAGGTCACCTCCAAGGGGTGATGTTTTATCAATGGAGTAATTAGCCATTACTGCTGATTTTAGCAAAAGCAGTTTTGCTAAAAGGCACAATAATGCATTACATGGCATTAAGTTTTAATCTGTAACTTTTGACACCTCCTTGTAAGATGTTCATGTCATGAGGAGAATCTATGACAGCTCCAAATTTACAGTCATATGTGACATTAGCCTTTACCTCCTAGACGTAAGTGCCAAATAGGAGTGGCCCCAGCACATAACCGCAAGGAACACCACTGGTGACTGGTGCTTTAGCTGAGGTGGTCTCATCAGTTCTGACTTCCTGGGTCCTGTCTGTGAGCCAGCTGGTAATCCAGTGAGTTACATAGGAGTTTATGCCCAGTTTGGTGAGTTTGCCAACCATACCCAAATGGGGTATTGCATCAAACACCTTAGACAGATCCAGGTAGGTGGTATGCACTATATTCCCATTATTCATTGCCTTGTTGACCTTCTCAAAGAAGTCCACTAGATTTATTAAGCATGACATACCCCTGACAAAGCAAAACTGGGTTGGGTCCAGTGTCTGAAGGTTGCCTGTGTCTGTTAATTATTTCCATGATAATTTGTTCCATGGCTTTGCATATTAGACTAGTTCAGACTAATGGACTTGTAGTTTCCAAGATTGGTTGATGGTTCACCCTTGAGAAGTGAAATAAGCATTGCAGTCCTCCATTGTCATGTCATGTTTCAAGTCATTTATGAGGCATCCCGAGATATTGTCTGAGCGCAGTAAAGCTGTGTTTTTGTTCTCAGCTTATGCTGTCAGGACCTTTCCCCAGTTAATAGTTGGAGGGTTATGCTAGTAGGTATTTCATAGGGGGAGGCACAGGGGAGTGGAGGCTGATGTTTGAGCTGAATTTGTCAACCAACAACTTTGCTGTGTCACTCACCTCAGCGAAGGTGGCACCATTGACCACCAGTTCAGCACACTGATGTGTGTGTTGCCTTTCAAGTTTCAGATAAAGCTGTAAAAGGTCTTGCAGTTGTCTTTAGCCTTTAAGGCTGTCTTGACCTCATAATTGACCTTGTTGGACTTAATTAGTCTTCTTAGACTCCTGTTTAGTTTAATTAGAGAGCTCCGATTATTTTGCAAGTTGCTGTTCCTGATTAGCCATGACTTTTTTCATTTTCTTATATACTCTATTAAGGTTCGGATTCCACCAGTGTGGTTTGTTTTTAGAGTTTGTTTTGGGCTTACTTCTATTAGGTACAGCAGCCTCTTTATAGACATTTACATAGTTATATAAGGTCTCTGTGAATATTCTGCATAATTTTCTTTGAACTCGGGGCTGGAAGGGGCATTCAATTTTAACAAACTATGACTTAATAGGATGAGGTTTGCTTTGAAATAGCTCAAGTCTGTTACAAGGTTTGCTGGTGTTGCTGAGTTGATTTTTATTTCAGCAGACAGCTTTGTGATCTGTCCTCACAAGTGGGGGCGTGACATGGGGAGGGGGATGTTTGGGGTGCAGCGATCTTCCATACTGGTGAGTACCAGGTCCAATATGTTTGAACCTCTGGTGGGTGTGGGCACTATCTAGCCAAGGGTATTTGTGTTAATAAAGTCCAGAATTCATTGCACCTGTGAGTATGAGACAGTTTATCTTTCCCAGTCTATATTCTCCCTGGCACAGATGTCAGTACCTCACATCGTCACACATGGTTTTGACACCAGCTATTTGTTTAGGACAAGCACTCATACAGGATCTTATTGTCATCTGTGAAGTTTATGACACCAAGTTTGCTGCAAACCTGGTCAGACACACAGCCACAAATCCTTACTCTTAGCTTTAACTTCTGAGAAGTAAATGACAAAGAGTTTATAGTTTCTGTTGTACACATTACAATTTATTTAGATTTCTTTCTAATTTTTTATGAACTTTTGATCAGTAGAGCACATTGTGCATATTCTTCATATTTAAGAACAACACCAAACAATACCTAAGTATGCTTTAGGGGTTTTCTGTGGCATAGACTGTCTCAGTAGGTTAGGTATAATTATTTTTTCTGGACATGAATGAGACCCTGAATGCACCTTACTACTTTTCTATGCAAATAATGTGCATGAATATCTCGATGAGCTTTTGATATCTATTCTGACACAGCATAGCTGCTTTATTAAATCTCTCTGTCTTTTTTTATATATTTTTAAGCATGTTCCATTTGTTTTATAATATACTCAAGTGAGTTACTCCCTAAAGTATGTGTAGATCCTCACAAATTAAATCCACTTTCTTTTCTTCTTGGTGTTCTTTTTAACGATTCAGCAATGTGCATTTTCTTTACCTGATTAATACTGAACAGTAAAATCATACTTCTGCAAAATGAATAACATCCTTTTCAATCTTAGAGGAGCTTTATAAAATGATTTCTTGAAAATGCTTTGCAATTTTTGTTATTGTTTCATTGATTCTATCAACAATGCACTACTAATATGTATATATATATATATATATATATATATATATATATATATATATATATATATATATATATATATATATATATATATATATATATATATATGGGTCTACTTTCATAGACCGAACGTACGAATTACCGACACTCACTAACCCGAGACTAACTTTCCGAAATCCCAATTGACTGAAATAGTTAATTACCGACATTTCATTAATCGACAATGTGTACATATGAGGAACTTTCAATTTAGTAGTTGAGGTAATTACTGAACATTTAAATATATACTGAGTTTATTGTGCATATTGTGTTACGTAAACATGGCGGAAATGTCAGATCATGCACCAGGAATTGTGGGTCATGTTTATCACTGTATTTTGTCGCAAAGAGGAAAAGAAATGCTGCTGATAGAAGGATATTTGTACCATCTGGAGAGAAACCGTCAGAATAGATGGTACTGGGGATATAAAGAGAAATCAGTTATAAAATGTAAGGGTAGAGCTGTGAGTACTACACTAGTGGAAGGTGAGCAACTGTTAAAATCTGTAGCGCACCATCATTCTGCAGACCCTAGTGAAATTGAACGATACAGTTTGAATACTGGTGTGAAAATTAGAGCAAAATATAGTAGAGATAATCCTTGTTCCATAGTAGACTTTGCTATGGCTTCTACTTCACTGGATGCTGTACATTGTTTACCTAGTAGGAAGGCTCTTTTGCAGACTATTGGCAGAGTGTGACGATTTTTTAGTATATATCTACGAAGATGGACTATAATATTGCAGAATATATGGAAATGTTTAAAACAAATAAATTGTATTAATTTAATGACCGATGCTGGAATTTACGTTCTAATTTAAAGATGTATTTATTTTTAAGTGAAGAAATCAACTTATAGTGTTTGAAGTGAATGCTGGATTACTTTCATTTATGCAGTGGATTACATGTGCATACTTTAAAAAATGTCGGTAATATCAGTGTCGGTTTACATACTACTCGGCGAAAGTAGTTGTCGGTGATTTGGGGTCGGTGACGGTAATGTCGGTAATTCGTACGTTCGGTCTATGAAAGTAGACCCATATATATATATATATATACTGTAGATATAGATATAACTAGATAGATATATCATTGGAATTTTCCATATCCTATTATTTCATTCTCAGCTTTTGCGTATGCATATCTATAGCTACTCCTCAGACCATAAGACTCAGGTTTATTCTCTCGCATCAGTCCTGTTTCAAGCTAACAGCTTCCTACTAAATACAAACAAATGTTCCAAGCCAGAGTCAGTAAGCTTGCCTTATTTGATATTACAACAGTAAGCACTTTGTCATTTCATTCATGCAAACAAATAATGAATTTCATAAGACATCATTTTACATTCCTTTTACATTATGTAAGACATTTCTGTTGAAAAATTAAAAAAAACCTAAAATAAAGAGTCTTGTGGCAAAAGATGTTGATACCACAATGTGTTTTAATAGTTTTCTTATTAAAGTTGGATATATCCTTTGGGAAGTCATCCATCTCTGGTAACTATCATATTGACAACACACCCCTTAGAGTTGACCCAGTAGTCAAGGACTTAGGGACATACATAGATAGTAATCTAGCCTTTGAGCATCACGCCTTTATAAGCCTAGTCTACAGTGGTGAGGAAATCCTTCTATGTTGCGCAACTTATAAATAAAGGTATGGCATCTAAGTCCAAGGAAGTCATTGTTCCACTGTTTTCAGCATTCATCAGACCTATCATTGAGTACAATGTGCCCTTTGGTATGTACCTGACCAGGCATTTCCAACAACTAGAATGCCCACAGAGGTTCCTCACTAAAAGAATACAGGGCATAAGTAATATGTCCTATGCAAACTGCCTCAAGGCACTATCCCTGTATTCTGCCTCCTACAGCCTTTTGAGGGGAGATCTATGCCTGGCATACAGGGCATTGTCAGACACCACTCTGATGGACCTCCTGCATACCCACAAAACAACCAGTACCAGAATTACCCGTTCTAAAGACTTAAGCCTCGTCTGTAATATAAACAGGACCTGCTGGAGAGATAGGTATGTATCCCAGAGACCACCTCGTCTATGGAACAGGCTCCCCATCCATGTGAAGCAGAGTTCCTCCCTAATCAAATTCAAGTCCAACTTGGACAATTGGATGGGAAACCAGACATTCATCTCTGGTTTGGCACCTATGTTTCTGAAGCAAACAGGTAACCTGTAAATGGTTCATCTTCCAGGACCATGCTTACACTTATCAAGGGTATCAGAACTCATCAGAGATTTGGGATGCATGGCTAAGCTTTAATATGCCCTTGTGGTCTTTAGCCTAGTAAACACCTATGAGTCTATGAACCTATAAGTTAACAAATACTTTTTAAAACTTGTGAATGAATATTGGGTTCCATAGTGGAAGAAAAATAATATGGCCTAATGCTTGCCTAACTCCTTGCCATGTTTCATCATATAACTTTATGTCAGTAATGTCAGAAAATGGTGGTTGTCCTTCTACCAGGCTTTTGTTTAGATCCCTTGTATGTTATGTGTACATTTGCCAAGTTTGTTAAACACTGTTGTAGGGAAGGTGGTCACCCACCCCTCCTAAAGTACCTCAGAATAATGGAAATCATAGTTCAAAAACAGATACATGTTTTATTTTAAGTATGTCTCTGCGCTCCAAGACAAATAAGACATTTTTTTTAATTTACACTATAATAAGTTTGTGCAAGATATGGCTCCAAATCTGTAATTGTGGACTACTGTACAACTTCTAACTTTTTCTGGGAGTCATATGTAATTACAGCATCTCCAATGAAGTAAGGTATATTTATAGGTTCATAGTTCTATACTAGGTTAATGACCACCAGGACCTTTATAAGCCTAGCCATACAACCTAACCCAATTGTGTCCCTATGTATCATTGGTGTTTATCACCAAAAGGGTTATGTTAGCTAGGATGTTTCTAGAGGTTATGTGGGGAGATGGTACATTAATTTGGGCATTACTATCTGCCTCTGTCTGTCACAGACATGGAGGTCGGACCCATGGTGAATTTCCAATTTCCCATCCATTGGTTAAGATTAGTCTTTAAAAAGGTTAGGAATGGACTCTGCTTCACATTGATGGGCAGCCTGTTCCAAAGCATGGGGATCCCCTGAGACACATATCTGTCTTACCAACATGCTTTATTTATATCACAACCAAAATTTAAATCCCTGTATCTAGTGATTCTGATGCTGTTCATTTTCTGTATGTACAAAAGGTCCATCAGAGCTGGATATGAGGATGCCTTGTATGTCAGGCATAGATTGCCTTTCAGTAACCTATAGGACTGAGTACAGAGATCGGGCTTTAAGGAAATCCATACATGACAATGTTTTTATACCCTGGATTTTCCTGGTAAGGAACCTTTGTGGGGGTTCCAGTTATTGCATATGACTGGTCAGGAACATGCCGAAGGGGACATTATACTCAATGATGAGTCTGAAAAAGGCCAAATAAAGTGGTACTATGACTTCCATGGACATGGATGCTGTGCCCTTACTTATAAGTTGGGAGACACCGAATGATTTTTTTACTACCACTACCATATGTTGGTCAAAGGCCAGATTACCTTCTATATATGTTCTTAGATCCCTGAATACCAGGTCAACTCTAAGGGGTGGTGTCTTATCAATGGAGTAATTAGCCTGGGTAGCAGTTTGCTAAAAGGCACTATAATGCATTACATGGCATTACGTTTTAATCTGTAACTTTTGACACCTCCTTGTAAGATGTTCATGTCATGAGGAGAATTTATGACAGCTCCTTATTTACAGTCATATGTGACATTAGCCTTTACCTCCTAGAAGTAAGTGCCAAATAGGAGTGGTCCCAGCACAGAACCCCGAGGAACACCGCTGCTGACTGGTACTTTAGTTGAGGTGATCTCATCAGTTCTGACTTCTTGGATTCTGTCTGTGAGCCAGCTGGCAATCCAGTGAGTTACATAGGAGATTATGCCCAGTTTGGTGAGTTTGCCAACTATACCCAAGTGGGGTATTGTATCGAACACATTAAACATATCCAAGTAGGTGGTATGCACTATTTTCCCATCATCCATTGCCTTGTTGTCCTTGTCAAAGAAGTCCACTAGATTTATTAAGCATGACATACTCCTGACAAAGCAAAACTGGGTTGGGTCCAGTGTCTGAAGGTTGCCTGTGTCTGTTAATTATTTCCATGATAATTTATTCCATGGCTTTGCATATCATACTAGTTCAGACTAATGGATCTGTAGTTTGATGGTTCACCTTTGAGAAGTGAGATAAGCATTGCAGTCCTCCATTCTCATGTCATGTTTCAAGTTGTTTACGAGGCATCCTGAGATATTGTCTGGGCCCAGTAAGGCTATGCTTTTGTCCTTAGATTGTGCTGCCAGGACCCTTTCTCTGTTAATAGATGGAGGGTTATGCTAGTAGGTATTTCATGGGGAGAGGCACAGGGGAGTGGAGGCTGATGTTTGTGCTGAATTTGTCAACCAACAAATTTGTTATGTCATTCAGCTCAGCGAAGGTGTCACCATTGACCACCAGTTCAGGAAACTGATGTGTGTGTTGCCTTTCAGGTTTCAGATAAAGCTGTAAAAGGCCTTGTGGTTGTCTTTAGCCTGTAAGGCTATCTTGACCTCATAATTGGCCTTGTTGGACTTAACTAGTCCTTTTACTGTTCTGTTTAGATTAATTAGAGAGCTACTGTTATTTTGGAAGTTGATCATCCTGTTTTTATACATGACTTTTTTCCTTTTGTTATATACTCTATTATGGTTCAGATTCCACCAGTGTGGTTTGTTTTTAGAGTTTGTTTTGGGCTTACTTATAATAGGTACAGTAACCCCTTTACAAACATTTACATAGTTATACAAGGTCTCTGTGAATATTCTGCATAGTTTCCTGTGAACTCTGGGTTGGAGGTGGCATTTAATTTTAACAGACTATGACTTAATAGGATGAAGTTTGCTTTGGAATAGTTCAAGTCTGTTACAAGGTTTGCTGGGGTTGCCAAGTTGATTTTTATTTCTAAGCAGACAGCTCTGAGGTCACAAGTGGGGATGTGACATGTGGAGGGAGAGGTCTGGGCTGCAGTACTCTCCCATATTGGTGAGTACCACGTCCAGTATGTTTGAACCTCTGGTGGGTGTGGGCAATATCTAGCCAAGGGTATTTGTGTTAATAAAGTCAACAATTCATTGTGCCTGTGAGTATGAGACAGTTTATCTTTCCCAGTCTATAGAGGGGTAGTTAAAGTCTCCCTTGAATAGGATATTTGGTTTAATGGTGAGTGTCTCACGTAAGTCTAGGTACGAGCTATGGTATTCTAGGGACATAGAGGGCAATCTATAGCTTACTAGGATATGTATAGGACTTTGTTTATAGTGATTTACTTGTGGATAAATTCCAGGACATTGTCCTATTTAGCCAACCTAGACTTATGCTTGTTGCTAATATAGATGGAGATTTCTTCACCTTTTGTCCCTGTCTGGGGAGCTGATGGTCTAAATGTGTAAAAAACTCTGAAGCCTTTCACTGCCAGAGTACTTTCCGCAGATTTATATCATGTCTCGGTAATGGCATATATGTCTAGAGTCTCCAGAGTGTGAAAAGCTTGAAGGGCGTGGAGTTTCTTGTTTAGGCTCCTAGCACTGAGCAGTAACACCTTTAGGTTTCTTTGAGTTTTATTTGTTATGTCAGCAAGTTTGTCAATTTGACATTGCCTAAAAAGGCTCTAAGGAGTAGAAAATATTTAGCCACATCGAGAAGCCTTGGGGAAACAAGGTGTAGACAATCCTTTTTCAAAGCAATGTGGATTGTTAACCCATATCCTCCTGTGCTGACAAATATTGAATGCTCCTGGAAAGACAACAGAGACTAAATCAATTATTGAAGTTAATCATCTTTTGTTCATACTGTGGCATCATCCTTTGTGAAGATAGGTTGCTCAGTGCAAAAAACATACCTGCCAGAAACACATATTCAGAGAAATCAACAATGTCACTCTTCATATAGTCCAAGAAAGGACATCTAAGGTCATTAATGCCCATGTGGGCAACAATAGAATCATACTCATACCTGTGATGTAGTGACTTGAGTGTGTGTGTAACTTGCAGATCCTAGATCCAGAAAAGCAACTAATTGTTCTCTTCACCTTGTTCAGCCCCTGATAAGTAGTGCATATGTGTGTCATAGAATGGAATCCTCTATGGCAAGATTCCTGGGTAATGTAAGGCATCTGTTTGTCATACAGTGGTGTCCTCTATGACAAGAGGTCTGGGTAATGTATTTGCTTGCATTATGGGCTTTGATTTTTGGACACCACTGGGTGTATGCATATGTTTAGTGTCCGGTGTTCCTTTTGGTGAGTGCTATGGAGATTACTGAGTATAGGCATTGCTGTTTATAGGCTTAAGAAGTCTTTGCAGTTTAGGAAGATTTATTTTTAGTGCCTCTGCATAAGTTGGTCTATGTATATGTGGTGGATAGTCTGTGTAGTCGATGTAGTGTGTTTGTTGTGCCTCCAGTGAAATTGTGTATATGCATCTCTCATGTACTGTATATGTTTCGTTAAGGAATAAATGGTTGTTTGTGAACATGAGACAGTTACTTCAGTGTCATAGGATGCCCATATCCACCTAGGTAGACATTTGAAAATTGCATATCCATGTTGTCCAGACCTGTATTTGGGAGGGCACAAAAAAAACAACCAACATGTTACTACTTTTTGGACTGTATTACCTTATCACTGCTGCCAGAAGGATGCTATTTAGCCATCCTGTACTTTTCAGATACCATCCACAGTTGCCAATCTAATCTTCCAGTCCCTTTTCTTTTTACATTTTTAAACCTTTTTTGAAGATTTCATTTGAGCTGCACTCCACAATACGAAGTGGTAACACACTTTACGCACTCACCATGTTTTCAATGAAATAATACATCTTTGGTTTAGCACTATAATTTGCATATTTTACCTATAAAGTGCCATCCTTTTTGCCCCCACCTATCTTACCTACACAGTTATATTCCTTCACAGACCTTATTACTGATCTTGTAAACCATAATGATGCCCTACTTTTCTGCAGAGTCTCCAGTGAGTGAATTCTCAGGACTTCATTTCTTTCTTTGCATTTTATCCCTATACAAACTTCATTACCCTTTGCACTGTACCTCTCCAAGACTGCTATATCCCTAGCTTTCAGTGGTCTCCAGAACTGCGTGCAACCTAGCATCCCATTAACTTCAGCTTGGATTGTTTCCCTTTGCATCCTTTTGTCATGCAGCATTGTTACTGCCACTTTCAATTCCTTTCCTTATCATTCTGCACTAGTTCCACACCCCTAACTTATTTTTGCCTCCCTGATATTGTTTTGCCCTAGATACAATACATTCAATTCATCTGAACTAATCTTTCCTTCTTTTGTATTTATTTACATTTGTTTACTGGTGTGGGGTACTCATTCCAATGTACTAATTTCAGGCTCAGCATGGTGGTATAGAAAAATCAGATAAATCCAGTCAAATAGGGGTAAGGTATGATATACAGACACACATAAAAATGAAAGAAAAATGCAGTAAAAAGAAAAGATAAGAGTTGTTAGTAATTTAACAATTGTTGCTGACATGACAATGTAGAATCACTAATTTTTCATCCATCACGTGCTTTCACCATGGTATATGCCTTGGTGTTATCCACAAACATTTTTGTTTTATTTATTTTTTTTATTACTGCTCTTAGTTAAATCCAAGCTATACATGCTGACAAACACTGGTCCTAATAATGACCTGTAAGTCACAATAGCAGTTTACTCTCCTTTTACATGAGAGTATTCTCTTTAGTACCTTTGTATTCTCCCATTTCTTTCACCAGCCTGCATTATTTTCCTCAGTCCTATCCCCAAGAGTTTACTCATTAATCTATTGTTCTCCTATGTTTTACTGCAATGGATGTTTTACTGAAACCAAGGCAGATCACAAGTCTTGTCTCCTTCCATTTTTGCTGTAACTCAGTCCTAGAACTGAGTTAAAATGGACTGACAGTACTTCTGACAAAGAATAAAAAAAAAAATCATACCTTGGAGTTAGGGTACTCCTTGAATATCACTTGCTTTTCTTGACTAATTTTCTCTGTCTGTTTTCCTGCTACAGAGATCAGGCTCACTGGTTTGTAATTTATTTTTATTTATTTATTTATTTATTTATTTATTTATGTAACATTTCTAGAGTTTATCCTTCTTCCTCCTTATTGATGGCACCACTGTAGCCTTTTCGAGTCCTACGGATTTCTCTAATGGCCAGTGATCTGTCAAACACATCTGCCAGATGTATGGTCAGTAGCCTGACCAGGTTTTAGAGATGTGCAATGGCAACTCTTCTAGTCCATGGGCTTTGTTCTCAGTCAAGCAGGCAAACCTTTAGCTTAGCCTTCCAAGAATTCTTTAGTCCATTTGTCCATGATTCAGCCTTCACACCTACAATTCCTTCCATCTATGTTTTCTCCCTGTTTTTTCATAATGGCATTAGGCAAAGAATTGATTTAGTACTTCAGATTATTCTCTGTCTTCTGTTATCTTTTGTTTCTTCATTGATAACTTGATTAACCCTGCCCCCTTTTCATATCTTGATTGATTGACTTATTTCTTTGTTTAGTTAGTTAGTTAGTTAGTTAGTTAGTTAGTTAGTTAGTTAGTTAGTTAGTTAGTTTATCAATCTATTTATTTATTTATTTATTATGACTGGGCTGGTCCAAGGATTTTTTTCAGTCACGAGTCAGACCACAAGGTAAAGGCAATACACAGATTAAATGCATCAAAATATAAATTGGTTAAACTGAAATAAACAATTTGGAATATACATAGTTTAGAATACAATAAATTCCAGTAATGTCAAGAAATTATACACATATATGTAATGTTTTAAGAAGCCTACTCAATGTGCGTTTAAGATTTTTCTACTACTATGTCAAGGTAACATTACAATATAAATAACAATGTTAAAATAAAGTAGTGGCTCACACTTTAGTTAACACCCCATCCTTCACTCATAGAACTGTTAAAGACTAAAACGCTTGCAGGAGAGCCACCTTCCTCCTCCATTTTGTCATTCTTATTTAGGACATTCAGTGTCTTTACTATGCTTGTTTCTTGCTGCTATCCCTCCACCTACAATTGAGAACAGCATTTAGGCCTGGCTGATGATCTGCATATGCCCATATTGATTGTCTCAAGCTCAGCAGGTGGTGTTTCAAATGGGTCAGCTACAACTATTCATGTGATGTTTGCTTGCAACACACTTGCTCACTGCCGGTTGTTTAAAAAGGCAAGTGCTCTGATTCTAACTAACTCAATCCCCATAACTACTTAGCACTCCCAACAACCTATTTTACAAAATAGGCCTATCAGAACTCAAACTCTAACCCTAAAACACCCTTCTTGTACCCTAACTCTAAACCTCCCTTCCTTCTTCCTAAACCTAAAATCTCATTCCTGCACCCTAGCCCAAATACTCTCTTCTTGTTCTCTAAGCCTAAAACTCCATTCCTGCTCCCTATACCTAAAATCCCTCTTCCTGCTCCCTAAACCTAAAACATCCTTCCTGACCATTGCCATAATCTACACTCCTACCCTCCAGTCCCTCACAATGGATCCTGCATGTACTGTGCTCGGAACTTGAGTAATGGGTTTCGTTAAACTGTGGCAGCTGCTTGCCTGAACTCATATTCGACCTCCAGCATGAGTCGAGTGGCAGCCTGTCTGAACTAAAAGACTATTGTGTCCCTGTCTTCCTGACACTAGTCTTTGAGCACTTGGGACTCAGTGCTTGAGGAACATCTGTTTGAAGATAGTGTGGTTTCTTTTCGCAACACTCAATTGCATTCGTATTCATGGTATTTCACATTTACCAGTTCTTAACCTGCTTACCCTCACAGCTTCTTGACTGTTATTAAATTTCTTTAAAATACAGTCCACACACTCTCTTTCTTTCTGACTCTCCTTAGATTCACTATTTAATTATGTTAAATGTGTCAGTCATCAGTGCAAGACTGACTTAAATGGCATCATTGACTAGCAGCACTTTTTGTATACTTGGTTTTACATGATTTACTAATGCTAAACAAGAACATTTTACACTTTGTCGAATGCTGTCTCAATGGTACTAATTGATCAATATTATATAACCGCATTGAGCTGTAAACTGTATAAGATGATTAACGAAATAGCACATGCATGCTTAGAGGATAAAAAGACCGAGATTGTTGGTTGTGTTTTCTGTTTTTTATTCTGTACTGTGTCCCTCCCTTCACGTAAAACACTTTGGATAGTGTCCCAGTTGCTCTCTAATTATTTATTTCTTTTTATGTTTTCTTCTCATTTTGCTGCTTTTATCCTCATAAGATTCATTGTTCCCTTAATGTAATCCAAGGCTTGCATCACTAATTCTTCTGCTGCTTATTTCCTGTAACCACAACCATTTCATCATTTTCAGGTGTATAGATGTAGTTTTCTGACATTCAAATTACAGCTTCAACAAGTCCATAAAAATGTGTCTAGTATTTCTAAAGGTTTTAAAGAGCTAGGTATGCAATGACTACATCTCCTTGACATGTGGAATCAGATTTAAAACAGTAATGTCTTGTTGCTTATGAGAGTTTTGTTGGTCAATTTCGTAAGCGAAGACAAACTCTAGCAAGCTTGTAAAAGCTATCTAATTAATTGGTATGATTAATTTAAGGCTGTATATTTTCCTAATGACATTCTACCTAAGCCTCTATACGTGACTCGCACTGTAAACTCCCTTATACTTGAAGAAGAACTGCCCCTCCCCCATTGTTTTGTTCGTATTCAGAAAATTCAGTCTCCTTACTGTACTCTTGATATTTTTTTTGCTAGTATTCCCCCACTTACAGTTGAGAGCAGCATATAGGACTGGCTGATGATCTGCGCAGTTGCAGAATGATTGTTTCCTACACAGCAGGTGATTCAGCTCGCTTCATTCCCTCCTTCCTCTAATTCTCCAGCTATTCCCAATCTGTCAGCTTCAAACATTTCCTTCCATTTCCCCTTAGATTTGCAATAACCAGTCCTCTTAAAGCAAAATCTGCACTTTTCACATCAGTCACCATACAACCACTAGAATGATTTCAGCAAACAAACATGTCCTAGTTTTAATTCTGTTTTTAGTTATCAGCAAAAATATCAATCTACATATGGACAAATATCCTTCAAAGCACACAAAATCAAACACAAATCCATTTACTTTTTTGCTTCCTACACCTGTCTGTATTGCTTCCAAAACTATGTCACACAGCCCCACTACCCAATGCCTTCCCTCTGTTATATCCTATATCAGACTTTTTTCCTCTGTTACATTCTATATCAAACTTAACTATACATCAGTCACGCACACTCCAAAAACAAAAATATATACATTATACTAATCACATCATTATGTGCTTTCATTTCGTGCTTCCATTTTCACTTACCACAATTTCTTCACAAACTCACTCCTATTCTTTATCTTCTTCTCATCATGGCAAAGATAGTATCCACCCCCTGGCATCAAGCCACACACAAAATTAATAACACTAGTCCTAGCCACCATCAAACGTCCCTGTTTTGCACCCAAACAAATAACCACACAAAAAACCTTGATCTGATCAGTGCTTTCATCCAAACCCTTTCACCACACCTCCTTAAAATTCTAACTTAAATCTATTAATCTAAATTAAATCTACTAAAGCCTAGATTAAATCTGACTGTCCAGATATTTACCACTTTTCCCGAACTATAACTACATTCTTGATGCTTGGCCAGGACAAAGATCAGATAGACATACTCTTCCATCAGGGTTGCCAGACGTCCCTATTTGGGCGGGACTGTCCCGAGATCAGCAGCCTGATCCCGAGTCCCGCCCTGCCGGTTTAAATCCCAGCCAGCCTCCGCTTTATTTTTATTTTTTTTTTTTTTTGATTGGCCCATATACCTAGCATACGGGCCAATCAAAAATCACTAAACACGGAGCTACTTCTGTTGATTGCGGAACTGCAATGTATTAAACATGAGAAGCTCCGTGCTTAGTGCAGAGCTACTGTTCTTTAATGTGGAACTCTGTTCCACATTAAAGACCTTTTTTTTTTAGGTCTTCACTTGCTGTGAAAGACCTTTTTTTTTGTCCCTACCTGGCTGGTTGTAAATCTGGCAACCCTGTCTTCCATTATGTAACTCAGGGCTTATTATCACAGCCTAGGCAAATGCCATTTCTGATTCAGAACCTAACTGTCCCTCGCTAAAATTTCCCCTACACTTCTTCCAAGAACTTCTTTATAGCATTAGTCTACTTAAAAGGACTGTCTTCAGATACAAAATTCAAACATATCATACAATGCATCATATCATGTAGCCATCCCAAGAAACAACTACACGTACTAGGAGAAAGAAATAGCTAGGCCAAACACCATCCCTAATTAGCACTCCTTGCTTTATCTTATTATCTCAGTATATGTAGCAAGTATAACTGTCATAACCGGGTCTATGTCACAAAATCGAACCACACTTCACCAAAATTCTTTTCGTAACCACAAAAAGAGCAAATGTTCAATAAAGCAAATGTTCAAATTAGCGAAAAATACCACAGGGAAAGGAAGCACTTTGCCACCTTATGAAAGACACATACACCACAGTACGTCAAACCCACCCAGGTGAGGGCTGTTTCCCCCCACACACCCTCAACTATATATACCAACTCCAAGATCGCACTACAGTGTGGAAAAGGGCAGTTTCTTAATACTGGCCAACTGCTTCCTTTCCCTGTAGAATCTTTCACTGATGTGAATGTTCATTTTATTGAACATTTGCTCTTTTTATCTCTATGAAAAGAGTTTCTGTGAAGTGTGGTTCATTTATGTGAAGTAGACCAGTCATAACCACGCTCCCTGCCTTTAGGGACCGCTATCCAATCAAATTGTTTTAACCAACATATTAATTTCCTCCAAAACTTATCTCTTTCAGACCGTAGTCAGCAAGCAATGTGTCCATACTCAGTCCCCACATCTTTAACTTAGACTGAGCCCTTATTCCTGCCATTCAAAATGCTAATACTGCATCAGAACACTTCACCAAACATTTTTTGACAATCCAAGGCAACTTTTCCCTACAATTCCAAGACTTCTCAATTACTCTAAAACAGACTGGCTTCCTAAAGAGCTGAAATTTCTTATGCAACTCAAGAATGAAATTTGGCAAGAATAAAAAACAAACCCAACCTCTTTAACTAGAAACCACTTCACCTGTATGTATAATTATCATCAGACAGGCAATACTGAGGTACACATTCAAATATATCACCAGCAAGCAACCATTTTGCCTGCAGTCCCAAAATAATTCTAGCAAGAAGTCAACAACCTTATTGTGTTGGCTTCCTCAAAAGATATCTCCAACTATGATACCATTCAATATCTTATATGCAGCATATTATTATCTGACTTCCTCATGTAATTCTCCAATTTCCCTACACCACCTAACTCCCCTTCAGTTCTTGCACCTTGCCCTTCTTAATAGTTTCCCCCTTTATACTTTTCAAATAGCACTCTAACACATCTCAGTTCACTTAGAACAAATCCCTTTGGACTTCCCCACAGGTTCTGAAAACCTATTCCTTTGGTTTATTTATCATTTTAAGGACTATATCACTACTGCCCTCCACCATATCTATAATCTTTGCCTCATTACTGACAATATGCCATCAATCTGGATATCAGCACTAGTTGCAACAGTCCAAAAACAAGCAAGGCCATACCTGGCTGTTCATTTCCAACCAATATCTATACTGACAACCCTGGGTAAGGTTCTAGAGAAACTCATTTACTAACAAGTTACTTCAAACCTTAGATAATATCACATCTCCCAGCAACAGCATGAGTTTTGCTCAATAGGAGCACCTTGACCTCACTGTAGACCTTGACCGATGACATACTAACCAACATAGACAGGTACCCTTTTCATATATCTTACCCATACCTTTGGCACAGTGGATCATACTATAGTACTTGCCCTCCTAGTTGAAGTAGGAATCAACCCACAGGCTTCTGAAAAGTTCAAAGACTAGCTCATCCACAGAACAGTCAGAGTTTAAATTGATCCTTCTCTGTCCTTCAATGCCATTGCACATTTAGATGTCCAACAATGTCCTATACTAGAAACCAAAAAAAAAAAAAAGAAAAGTAAAAAGCATGTCCACAGAAACCAAGAACCAAAACGTTGTGCTAAACTCCTCATGTTAATTTCATTAACTAATTGTCAGTAAAATCATTCGGACTTTATTCTCATGCTGAAGCACACCAGTCACAGGTAAACCCTGCATCACCTACATACAAACTGCACTGGAGTTGTTTTTAGAGTAAGTGAAATGTGCTTTTTGTACCCGTTTAAGCCATGGCCTGGGCCAGTTGCAGTACAGCAAATCAAGAAGAGAAAGGGACAGCACCAGCACAGTGTGTCAGTTATCAATGCGAGTTAGAGCAGAACAAGATAGGTGCAGACGACAATAGTAAAGATAAATGGATTGCATCAGGGAGAGAGTGAGATAAGCAAACCACTGAGAAATTCCAAGCTCATCCACTATGGTGAAATGCCTGTCAAGTTAAGAAACATAACAAAAAGGAGGGAAGAGTATGAAGAATACCCAGAGAAGCCATTTTTACAAAAGCTAGTTATTTTTTCTTCTAAATTTTATTAATACATATTTTGTTCCTTCCATGATTTTTAGAGCCGTTGTTATTGTTGTTGTTTTGGTTCAGAAGGCCTTCTTAGAAGAAGCTGGCTTGTTTGAAACTAAGCAGTATGAGTACAAGAAATAAAACTGCGTAGCAGAAAACAGGCTGAAGTTAGGGTGGATAAGTTTAAAAGGAGACAATGATGACGCAATTATATTCCACACATAGAACTGAGCCAGTAGGCATCATATGTGGCTTTACAGTGATACTACACTGCGGGAGCAGCTATATACAGTTTTACAAGGTTTAAAACCTTTGCTAATGTTAACAACTGCTGCCAGTACAAATACATGAAAGGCATGCTATAGAGGAGGAGAAAAAAATCATCCTGGCAAGTTATGCCCTGTCCTCTGGGAAAATAATTGCCTAGAAATGCTTTGTCAGGATTTGGACTGGCAAATAAATATATTAATAGTGGAAACATGACTTGAAAAAAAAGTAAGTAAAATAAAATATGTTAGATGCTTGAAAGACTAAGCAATTTTTTTTGCAGTACAAGGTTGACAATAGGCATGTCAGTTGTGGGTTAACTTGGCTGTAGTACCCAAAGAAGTGGCTAAAATGTAATCCATATTTAGTGCTAATACTTTCTGAAGCAGTTATTGATGAATTATTGTCAAGTCCTGACTGAGTTGGGTACGTGGAAGCTCAGAGTTCAGTTAATTAATCTACATTAGTCATTTTCATTAATAATGGAAGACATATAAAGGAGGACGTCTAGACGGGATACTGGCGAAAACAATGATGAAGAAAGGTTGAATGACATGTCTTATGGAACACTTGATGGCGGGAGTCTAATGGGACAGGGGTCATTGATGAAAGTAGGCACTTTAATAGCTATAGATTTAATTATTGTCAGGCAACCAGTGAATAAAATTAAAAAGACACAGGACAGACTCATTGATTCAGGTTCTTTAGTCAACATGGCATGACTCAAGCTGTGAATTACCGGTTTTGCATATGCCGGTAAATATGATCTTAATGAGCAAACATTTGTTCATGTTTCTATAGATAGTGTTTGTAAGAGAGGGGAGAAGAGAGGGAGAAAGAGATCGAGACGTAAGAAATAGGACTGAGCAGCAGATTGTTGATATCTTTACGGTTTTGTCTCAAATGGTGGAAAATCACTGCTTCTAGAATTTTGGAGTGTGGCTACAGTGGTGACTGATTAGTAGTTATTTGGACCAGGACAATGTCCATCACTGGTTCTAAAAACCACTAAGGCAAGTTTCTACTGATTGGGAAATACCTTTAAGAAAGAGGCTGGAAAATGAGTAGTGGGAAAAGTAATGACCAGGAAGCTTGACCAGAAAGACAAGTGATGCAGAGTAGGTGGACATGTGGAGACCAGCAAAATGATGTGAGTGCTTATATGTTAACTTTCAAGAAACATAACAACCTGAATCCTGTAAAGATTCATAATTTTTTTTAAGAAAATGTAATCTTGGAGTAAGGAAACAATGCTCATAGAGCAGTGATGGCGAAACTTTTGGGATCCGTGTGTCAAAAATTAGGAAAATGCTTATCGTGACTCTGCTGGTACATCACCCCCCCCCCCCCCCGAACAAAAGAGAAACAATTCTTTACAAAATACAGTCCAATCATGTGTGCTGCTATGTATTATAAAAGTAAAAGAAAAAATCAGTGACTTACAATTGAGAAAACTATATGCACACTGATAATTGAGCTTAAAAAAGTGCAGCAAAAAATTACCCTACTTTTAATAGTAATTTTGAATTGAACTGAAAAAATATGGAACACATTGCATTTGATTTGATTATCAATTAATGACTTTTTTGTTGCTGAGTTTTAATAAATAAGAGCAGAGTCACATATTTCTTGTAATTTCTGTTAATTCAGTTTCTTTTTTAACTCGGGTGTTGGTGAACGCTGGTGTGTCACCCAAAATGTCATAGTGTGTCACCTTTGACACGCATGTCATAGGTTCACCATCACTGTCATAGAGGAATAAGAGAGGAAGAGAGGATGGGAGGAGAGGTGGAAGCAGTAAAAGCAGGGTTGGTATCTAAGTTGTCATAAGCCTTTGAATGGTACCTTACTGCTGACAGGACCCACTGGGGCAGTATACTGCTGCATTATGAGCAGAACATAATTATCTGTTTACTTAGTTAAAGTAGTTAGTAATCCAATAACTAAGTAAATGTGCTGTTCCAAATCACCTTCATCAATTATTACTTAGCCAGAAAGAAACTATATATACAGTGAGAACAGCTGTCAATAAGTAACAATAATATATATAACAATATACTAATGGCATTGCTTGGAGAGCACAGTATCACAGAAATGGTTTTATTTGTAAATATAGAGTTAATTAGGTGATGAGTGGGTAAAGGAGTACACTAGGGAGTGTTCCACCCCATTAATTGCTGATGCTCTAGATAATAGATTGTTAAATCTATTGTTAAATCCTTCTTCATTGAGGATGAGCATTATAAAGTATGACTGAAAATGTCTTGATAGTGAAAATGTAATCCTTATTTTGTCTCATAGCAGATAGATAATGATATCAGCTGCTTGGTATTTTCTAAAAGAATGTCTCAGGGGTTTGGCATTTGACTAGTAGTAATAAGCAAATGTGGACGGCGCAGTGGTGCAGCGGTAGCATTGTCACCTCACAGCAAAAGGTTCTCTTTTTTGATTCACGGCTGGGGTGCCTTCTGTGTGGAGTCTGCATGTCCTCCCTGCGTTCGTGTGGATTTCCTCTGGGTGCTCCAGTTTCCTCCCATGTTACAAAGACATGCATTTGGATAATTTCTTCTTGGGCCTCCCCTGAAAATTGGCTTGCTCCAAGTCAGACTTTCCCAGTTAACAAATGATAAATAAAAAAAAGAGTGCTGTTATGGACCAACAAGCAGCCTCTTGTATGAAGTAGGCCTTCAGCCTGTTTTTTAAGCAGTTATGGCCTGTTGTGATGAGGGATACAGTTCATGTTCACCTTTAAATATTTAAGATCTAAGAAAGTGCAAGCTTGGTCTATACAAGAGATGTTTTTTTTAAATCCGGTTAGGAGAGCTGCACCACTGTTTTGAGATTAGAGGAAGTATGCATGAATGACAGAATTGGTCTCTTAGTTAATGGAAGGAGTTGTCCAGCTAGAGACATGTATTGGTAAGAATGTGTGTTGCTTGTCCTTCTATAACATAGATGACAAGCAGGCGGGGTATTTCATTTAGATGCTTTATTGCATAGAAACACATCAGGATGGATAGCAGCATCATAAAATACAAACAAAATGGTTAGTAGACATATCTTACATACATACGTGCTTACATCTCAACAGCTTACTAAAAATGGCAGTTGGGCTCGCGCGTGCTTAGTATTTATACACTTGTGCAAGCCCTTGGTAGCATTTTAAATGTACACACATACACATTGATCTACATCTTCCCTCTTAAAAAGATTGCTCTTTGTAAAAACAATATTAGAGTTAGACATGCACTATGATAGACATTAGAAACAAAACAGTGTTCATGTCCAAGTTGCCTTGTATCTGTTACAGGGTTTAAAGATGTGATCATATCTCATAACATAACAATCTGGACCAAATTTCGCAACAGGGGAAGTCTTCAGTGAACAACTCATATTAGGAACTTCTGGATACATCACAGGAATGGAAATTTTCTCTGGGGCTTCCTTTGGAATTGGAACACTGGACAACTCGCTCTGAGATAAAGAGTCTTTCTCATAGGCTAGGTGCTGTGGTATAGGCTCAGACACTGGTATTAAATGCTTCCATTTCCACCTCAAGTTTACTCCTTGTGATTCCACAATGTATTATCTTAGCTCTGGGCAAATGCACTTCACAACTCCAATCCGATTGTAACCTCTGGACGTTTGCATCATTACCACTTCTCCTTCTCGTAATGGATTGACCAGTTTGTTGGTTTTATCATAGTAGGACCTTTGAGTTAAATGCTTCTTCAACAAATTGTTTTTCACTGACATGTTGTTCCTAACACATAGAACCAACAATTGACTACTGATTGGTAATGTGTTTCTAGTTTGTCTCTACAGTCTCTGGGCAGGTGAACCAAGATATTTATCACAAGAAACATTTTCTGAGATTCAAGAGATTCAGGAAAACATCTCTATTATCTTGCTTTGACTTCTCTAGTAACTGTTTTGCACTTTTAACTGCACCTTCTGCCAAACCATTTGACTGCGGGTATGCAGGGCTACTCATGACATGAGTAAAGTCCCATTCTTCAGCAGATCATTTGAACTGTTGGCTTGAAAGCTGCGTGCCATTTTTAGAAATAACTTTGTGCGGACTACCATGTACTGTAAAATGACACTTCATCTTAGTAATGACAGTACTGGCTGCGAGGTTAGAAAGTAGGTCAATCTCAAACCAATTTGAGTAAGAGTCAAGTAACACCAAATAATGTTAACCATTCCACTCAAAGATATCAGTGGCTACTGTAGACCAAAGTAGTTCAGGAATCTGGTTTAGCTGAAGTGGTTCCTTCTGTTGATGTGGCTTAGTACTATTACACACTGAACAAGATAAAAGAGCTGTCTAAATGTCTTGTGACATAGAAGGCCAAAATACTAGTCCTCTCACTCTTCTTTTGGTAGAGTCAACTCCTGGTTGACCACGGTGTAAGACAGTAATGTACTCTGGTTGCAAGGACTTTGGAACAACTACTTTTGGAAATTTCATAATGATACCATTGTCAGACAAAATCTCATCTCTGTATAGAAAATAAGGTTGCACTTCTTAAGATAAACAATTTTGCTTTGATGGCCATCCTTGATTGATAAAGTGGTTGAGCCTCTGTAAAACTGGATCTGTGGCTGTGTGATCTCTTAGGTTCATAGGTTCACAGGTAGGTACTAGGCTATTGGCCCTATGGCCTATATAAGCCTAGCCAAAGGTACCCTGGCTTTCGCCACCCAAGAAAATTATTTTCCTGTGCCACTGTCGAGCAGAGCCACAGAAGTGATCCCCGGGGTGAATTTCCTATCTCCCATCCAATCATCAAGATTTTTCTTGAACAGTGCTAATGAGGAGCTTTGTTTGATATAGACAGGTAGTTTGTTCCAGAGTATGGGAAGTCTCTGGGACAGGAATCTATCCCTCCAGCATGTTCTGTTTATTGTGGTGATGAGGTTTAGGTCCCTAGAGCATGTAGCTCATAGGGATTGGGATTTCTTTAAGTGGCGCATGTCTTAAAGCTCTGGGTTTGACATAGCTTTGTGTGTTAGACAGAGATCGCCTCTGAGTAGGCGATATGCAATGGAGTAAAGCTGCAGTTTTTTGAGAAGGTCTGCATAGGGCATCTCTTTGAGGCCGGTAATCCTCTTTGTGAGGTATTTCTGTGGCCTTTCCAGTTGTTGTAGATGTCTTGTGAGGTACATACCAAAAGGGGCATTGTACTCTATAATCGGTCTAATGAGTGACGAGTAGAGGGGAACAATTACCTCTTTTTTCCTGGATGAGAAACCTTTTTTGATGAGGTGTGCCACATAGAAGGATTTCCTGACTACTGTGATGATGTGATTATCAAAGGAGAGACTACTGTCCACCTATGTCCCAAGGTCTCTTATCACACTTTCGGTGTTAAGTAGACTACCACCTATGTGTTAGTTCATGGATACTGAGTTTTTACCAAAAGGAATGACAATGCACTTTTTGGCATTGAGCTTGAGGCCATGGCTTTGACACCAGGCATCTGTCTCAGCAAGGCCCTTTTGTAGGATGTCCACATCTTTTGGAGTTTTGATTATGGCTCCTAGTTTGCAGTCATCTACGAACTTCATTAGCCAAAGACCTTCTGTGTTGGCCTGTACTTCAGAAAAGTAGATACCAAACAGGAGAGGACCCAGGACTGAACCCTGTGGTACTCCACTTGTCACTGGTCTGAAACTGGTTTTGGAGTCTGCTACTTTCACAGTGTGGGTTCTGTCAGTGAGCCAGTTGGCAACCCATCTTGTGACATAGGGATTTATACCTAGTTTAGTGAGTTTATCTATAATTCCAGAGTGGGGGATGGTGTCAAAAGCCTTGGCGAGATCTAGATAGGCTGTGTGAACCACCTTACCCTCATCTACAGCTTTGGTGACTGCTTCAAAGAAGTCTATCAGATTTAGGAGACATGATCTGCCTTTTACAAACCCGAACTGGGTGGGGTCCTGAGTTTGGAGATTACCAATGTAATTGTTTACAAGTTCCATGATGATACATACCATAGCCTTGCAGACCAGGCTCGTTAGGCTAATGGGGTGGTAGTTTCCGGAGTCTGTGGTGGCTCTCCCTTTGTGGAGTGGGATAACTGTTGCTGTGCGCCATTCAGTGGGCACATAGCCTGAGGTGAGGCTATGATTGAACATGGTACTTAGGTGGGGTGCCAGTTCGTTCTGTAGTTCATGTAGAACACAGCCTGGGATGTCGTCAGGTCTCATGGATGCTGTGTTCTTGGCTTTGGATAGTGTGTTTTTTACCTGTGCAGCTGTTAATACAGGAACTTTGCATTCTTCTGGTATAGAGATGGGCCCTTTAGGGGATGACAGAGGGGTAAAGTTAGCACTGAACCTATCTGCCAGGATGTTGGCAATATCCATTGGTTCTGTATATTTAGTGCCATTGTTCTGTAACTCAGAGCAGATCTGAGTGTCGCCATTGAGATTCTTGACATAGCTATAGAATGCTTTGTGGTTGTCTTTAGAGTCAGTGGCGATTTTGTTTTCATAACTAGCTTTGGAGGATTTTATGAGGGATCTCAGCTTCTTACTGAAGCTGACCAGGGAGTTTCTCCAATCATGGGACTTTACTTTTTTTTGCAGCAGTTTCTTTCTTCTGTTGTAGAGTTTGTTTATGGCAGGGGACCACCAGATGGGCTTCCTTTTTTTGGAGGATAGCATCTTGGTTCTGTTAGGGATTGCACGATCCATGCACTCATGTAAGGGCTTATAAATTGCATTTGTGTAGGATTCAGCAGTCATACCTCTATTGTCCGTCAGCATGGGTGTCGTGAAGTTTGCCACTTCTGTCTTAAGAAGCGTGAAGTTGACTTTGGAGAAATTTTTTACTGTGGTTTCCCTAATGGGGGGTGGGGGAAGGATGTGGATGTCTAGGGTGATTAGCTTATGGTCGGATCTGACCAACGAGGAATTGACCTCTGGTGTGGAGCACCGGTTGCCCATGTTGGTAATAACCAGGTCTAGGATATTGCTGCACCTGGTGGGGGTGTGGATAAGTTGATCCATGGCATTGGAATTTATGAATTCCAGAAAACGTTGAGCACAAGAGTTGGTACATGAGTAGTTTTCCCAGTTAATGGTAGGGTAGTTGAAATTGCCCATTATTAGGGTGTTAGGTTGTACCCTAATATTTTGACATTGTCACTATCAAGACCTGCACACAGATCAGGGTATTACCACAGAAGGTATTATTTTTAGTTACAAGAACTTTAACATATATAACTAAACACATCTTCCATTAGAAAAAGCACATTTTGACTTGCTTTCTAAGGGAATGAAATATATTCCCACTACATGTTTCAGATTAGTGGATTGTTTAAGTGAATTTAAACTATGTATCAGAAAATGTAATTTAGCCATCTTGTTCAAGGATACTAAAATAGATACTGAACAAAGGACAAGTGGCACAAGTACACTTAGGAAGAAAAGTTGTTATGTTCCTCCCATGCATCCAAATGTGTTGGTTTATGACATACTGGTAACTAAACAGATTTACCAGTTGCAGAACAAGTTATTGGGCAAAAAACGTAGAAGTAATTTAACCATGGAAGAGATTAAAATCTTGAAAGACCTGACAGAGGATAAAAGTATTCGGGTAATGAAACCAGATAAAGGAGGTGGTGTAGTAATATATGACAGTTTGGAATACACCTCCAAAATGCATGAGATCTTACATCTATCCGGCAATTATGAGATAGTCTCGATTAATGAAATTAACATTGCACACAGACGTATAGATTTGCATGTGGAGGAATTTCTTACTGATAGAAGGATTACGGAAGACACCTTCAACTTTTTGAAAGTAGAATATCCCAAACTGGCAACTTTAGTGGGGATACCCAAGATACATAAGAATGTTAATAATCCACCATTTCATCCTATAATTTTGGGTAGTAAATCTAAGATCTTCCCATTGGGAGTTGCTGTGAATACTATGTTAAAACATATGTATGGGAAGATTACACATATGGTTAAAGACTCATGGGAGTTTTTAAAGAATTACCCTGTTGACACCTGGAAGGAAGGACTTATATATGTCACTATTGCTGTTGTAGATTTGTTTTCATATATTCCCAAGGAGGAAGGTATGGAAGCCTTCATTAATAGTATTAGAAAATATAGTGACCTAGAATGGGACAAGGTCTGCTTGATTCTTGAACTGATATCTTTAGTTCTTGATCACAACTACATATTATATGAAGGTGAACATTTCAGACAAACCAAGGGAGTGGCTATGGGGGCAGCTTGTGCCCCCATATTTGCCAATTTGGTAATGTTAGATTGGGAAGAGACAGTAGTATTCAAAAGTGACTAATATAAGTATGTTAGATACAGCTCACGGTTTCTAGATGACATATACATCTTGTGGAAAGGCAATCAGGTAGTCTTAAATATTTTTTTGGACTATTTAAATCAAAGTAGTGAATTCCTCAAGTTCACTTCTACTAGTAGTAAAGAAGGTATAGCCTATTTGGATACATTTATTTCCAATGGTGACAAATGTTTTAAGTCCAGAATACACAGAAAAAGTACATTCGCAAATGGATATCTGGAATATACCAGCAACCATCCTAGAAAACTATTATATAATATATACAAATAACATAGCATTAGAGCCATTAGGATGGCTTTGGAATACAAACAGATGATGGAAGAACTGGATTTTATTACTGAATTATTTAAAGAAAGGGGGTATAACAGAAATATGATGAAAGATGTGAAGAATTATGTTATTAAGGAATGGGGACACAAATACACCCCATTATTAGGAGCAAATAGTATAGGGAGGACTACTAACATGATGGAAAGGTCTGACATTAATTACACAGATACTAAAGGGGTCTACAATAGAGCTTGTGTATTAGAGTATGGTCCACACACTAACATAATGAAGGACATTTTAATAAATAATTGGAATGTTATGATGGTGGACCAAGAAATAGCAGACATTTTGGGTCCTAAACCTACATTTGTATACAAGATGGGTTGTAACATCAAGATATATTTGGGAAGAGGAATAATGGGTAAAGGAATTGACAGTGCTAAGAAGAACACATCAAAATGTGGCAGTTGCAGTCAATGTCAGGCAATAAATGAGGAGGAAGGAATTGTTTTAAGCAATATCAATAGAACTAGAATAAGATTCAAACAAGGTAACTGTAACTCCAAATTTGTCATTTATTTGGCAAAATGTGGAGTATGCCCAGGATACTATATAGGGAAGACTGAAAGGAATTTTAAAAAGCGCATTTATGCAAACCTATATTGTATCAGGAGGAAGGATGTGAACAACGCTCTGTGCAGACATGTAGAGAAGCATGGGGTAGAGCACTCTTTTAAGTTTGCCATTTTAGAAAATGTTGCCCTTGACCCTAGAGGAGGCAACATTAAGGCAATATTGGCTTATAAGGAACTATGGTGGCAGGTATTTACTGATGCCTCAACTCCTCCGGGGCTCACTGATTACCTAACCATTAAACCATTATTATCCATTAAATAAATGCATTAACACAATCTTTGTATTTAGACAAGGTCAAGCATATGACACACAAGGATGTCATTGCCTAACCATTTTTGGCACATAATATATGAAGATTTTAATAACATTTTGTATGTTGTTCAAAATAAGTGTGTACACTTATAGGGGATTATGTGCTATTATTTTTTATGTGTACAATCAGAATGTGTTAGTTGATAATGTATTTGAATATAGTGATGACTGTTATATATTCTTTTTGATATTTTTTGTGACATTTTTATTGATATTATATTTGTAGTTATTATTTTATATTAATAACAGGATGTTTGGTTGTAAATAGTGTTTTAGGTGACATTAGTTGAAGCGTACGAAGTATTTTAAGCACAGAATCTTTTGTGCACCTTGTCACTTTAATACATATAGATTTGGCGCCAAATGGAGTATTTAAACTGCATTCTCTCTTTTTATAGTTTTTCTGATGAAGCTCACAGTTGTGTGAATGAAAGCACTTAACTCATGGAATAGTAAATGAAGATTTGTTAACCATTCAAGTGGTTGGTGTGTTTTCACACAGTATTTGCATCATTGCTAGTGGTTTGGATATTGTTTGGGGGCAGTGAGTGTTTTTGGAGTCCGTGGAGTCAAAGTAGTGCTGAAAGGTAGCTCAAGTCTGGAATGAACTTGCCTAGGTAGTTAAACATGCCAAGAAAACAGGGGCTTTAACATTGTGAAGAGCTAGAATCTTCAGAATGGCTGTTTGCTTAGAAGGGTCTAGTCATAGGCCTGAACTAGTAAATAAATGATCAACATAAGTAACTTCTTGTAGCCTGAATTAGCATTTCTGTGGATTGAGCTTAAGATTCACTTGGCATGCTCTTTCCATAACTTTTCTTAGGTTTCTGTCATGCTCCGCATCACCATTACCTCCTGCTAGTATGTTGCCTACTACAATAGCACAAGGATATCAAGAAAAAAGTTGCTCCATTGCACGTTGAAAGACTTCACTTACAGATTTTATCCCAAACGGCATTCTCAAAAATCTGTACCTTCCAAACAGAGTACTGAAAGTTGTAAGCAATGAGGATTTTTTGTCAAGCTGTATTTGTCAAAATGAGCATCTAAGACAGAAAAAGCAGTTGCATTTGGCATCAAGGCTGCGACTTCTTCGACTGTGCGCATTGAATGATGAAGTCTTTTTAATGCTGTCTTCAAATCTCATGGGTAAATTCATATTCTGATGTCATCTGATCTTTTTTATGAGCTACCACCATGGAAGATACCCATTCAATTGGAGTTGCAAGTGGAGAAATCACACCTTGTCGCATCATTTTATTTAGCTTGGCTTTGACTCTGTCCTGCATGGCTATTTGAACTTTTTGAGCTGACCTGATAACTGGAATGATCTCTGGGTCTAACTTCATGGAATACACAGCTGGAAGCTTCCCTAATTTGTCTTCAAAAAGCTCAGCATAGGTGGAAAAAATGTACTGGGCAAAATTAGAGTAGTGGTCTTTCAAGCTAACATGGTGGACTTCCTTATTAAATGAAAGCAGTCCCATTTTCAAACTATCTCTGAGCCCTAATAATGACTGGACATGCCTCTTGACCACATAAAATAATAAGTCATAACATCTTCCAGCAGAGTAACATGAAAGCACTACTGAACCTTTGGTCTGAATTTCTTCACCTCCACAAGCTACAAGCTTTGCACACCTTGCCAAATCAAGCCTTTCACCATGACATATTCTAGCAAATGTTTCTGCTGATATAAGATTGCACTTGGAACATGTGTCAACTTTGAGCTCTTTGGGTTTGCCATTTATCTGAACAGTACAAAATACTTCATTCTTTGCCCTCAGATCTACTGCATTGACTGTTTCATGAAGCACTGACACACTATCAGCATTAAGAGTAGAGTTGCAGCTCTCCAATTGATCAACTAGTTTCTTAAAATGTTCCCTCTTAACAAAAGAACGTGGGCTTTTTGATATGCAAAACCTTTTGAAATGATTCCACTTATTGCATTTGTGGCAGTGTTGACAAAACGATAAACATTTTTCCCTTTTAGATTCCTGACTTCCACCACAATTATGACAGTTGGCAATGAAACTAGGTTGGGGCCCATGCTTTGAGTTTGCTGGTTCACTCTTATGCTTCACTGAGACTGTGTGAACTCTGGAATTTGTTAGAATGTTCTGGGGTTTACCAGTGAGTGCTGCAGGGGCTACAGTTGTTGCTATGTTCTTGGGTCTGTTTCTTTTAACCACGTGCTGCATACTATCAGCATAAGCTTTATCACTGTGCCTTCAAGAGCTATACTTATTTGTGAGCATATTTGTGTGCTTTTCTGTGAGCTCATACTATATCTGACAAATCTCAAATGACCTTATTCAAAGTTAAATCACTGTCACAAAGCAAAATCTTTCCCACAGCATCTTCTTTTATACCACAGACAAGTCTGTCTTTTATCAACTCATCCCTTAAATCACCAAATCTGCATGTCTTAGCCTTATTTCATAGGTCAGTTATATATGCTGCAAACGTTCCAACAGGCTTTTGATCCCTTGTGTAAAATGAGTGCATTTCCATTGTAGCATTTGTTTGGGGGTTACACATTTCTCTGAATTTACATTTTAAGCAGTCAGGGTCCTTCTTTGACTCAGCTGGTACAACAATATGATGGTTTTTCCCCCCCTCTCCTCTGTTGACAGCAGGTGCATACACAACTGAACATTCCCTTTCTATGGCTTCTGACCCAGCTAAATTAAGCAGCATAAAGGCCTTTGTACGGTCATCTTTATCAGAAAATTCAGCTTGTATGAAAATGTCATACTCTTGCTCTAACACTGTCCAGTTTTCAGCAATATTACTGTCAAACACAAGTGCACACTGGGTTTCAAAAATCTATCTGCCATGCCCACAAAGTATGTACAAACACACTGAAAATATGGCCCTTGTAATTATGTATGAACAAACTGTTCTGTGAGCTTGCAATAGCATTCAAATGCACAATAACCTCTTAGAAATACTGTACTTTGTAAAATATGCTTTGTAATGGCTGTATTTTGTGCAGTTACTGTAACACTGCACAAACATGCAAACACTTTATACACTTCTGATAACCATGATATCTTTGACTAATATGAAAAATACATGCTTAGTGAAAATGCAGTAATTTCCTCTTATTTTATTAATTTTATGTAATTTGGACTTTTTATTTTAAACATTTTCCGTAGTAATTTGAATAGTTTTATCAACATTGTGCACAGTTTATGTGAATATCGTTTAGAGTGTTCTGTATGCCTCATTTCATATTTGGCAAATAGGAAATAGTGTTGAGCAAGTTTTAACATCTAAAATTCGTTTCTGACCTCTTTTGCGAAGTATATGTACAGTAGGGATGATTCACTGCTGTGTATTCCTCCAGTTCCAATGAAGTACCTCTCGAACTCAAACTCAGACTGAAGAATTTGGACACCACCCTGGCTTCAAGTCATTTTGAACATGCTGCTTCTGACACCATGTCACCCATCCTACTCTAACGTAGATGACAAGCAGGTGGGGCATTTTGCTTAGATGCTTTATTACATAGGAACACATCAGGATGG
This sequence comes from Protopterus annectens, assembly GCF_019279795.1. NCBI lineage: Eukaryota > Metazoa > Chordata > Ceratodontiformes > Protopteridae > Protopterus > Protopterus annectens. Next base: position 585,192,549 of record NC_056726.1, on the reverse strand, counting down.
ATAGCAGCATCATAAAATACAAACAAACTTGTTAACAGGCAGACCTTACGTACATACATGCTTGCATCTCAACAGCTTACTACAAAATGGCAGTTAGGCTTGCACATGCTCAGTATTTATACACCTGTGTAAGCCCTTGGATACCTTCTTAAAGGTACATACACACACATTGATCTACAATGGGGGAACTGATACTTGTTCTATTTGGAGATGGTCAGCACTGGAGTAATTTGATAGAGTTCTTGAAGCTTAGACTTGGAGATGATGTGGTGCTTGCTACTATGAAAGCTATGAAGAATGTTGCTTTTTTTGTCAAGAAGGATGACTCTGAAAAGTGGAAGTTCATAGTCTGTTATGGGATTAACATGCTTTTAGTAAAAAGTAATTTCTTTCTGCTTTTCCCGGTTATGGGTCGCCACAGCGGAACTCTGGTCTGCTAATGATTGGCAGTGGAAATTTACGGTGCCAAGTTGCCAGCAGATGCCCAACCTTCAAAGAAGGCACACCCATTCATGCACGCACCTACATGCATGTCTTTATACGTCACTTGACCACGGGGTGGACATGCAGACTCCACACAGAAGGCTCTCCAGCCGAGAATTGAATGGGAGAACCTCTTAGTGTGAGGCAACAATGCTAACCACTACATCACCGCGGCCTTAACTTGCAAATGCTTCATAGATTATCACCTAGTTAGTTTATAACACAATATCATTTTGTGATACTTTGTAATACAGTTAGCATTTCGAAAGTGATCAGTTTGACTAGTTGTTCCATTTACAGGAATTTACATGTAACTTTACAGTAATCCCAGGTCATTTATATGCAGGTTTGTTATTCTACCACTTAGATCCAGTGATTTACTATGCAGACCAATACCCTGGGGAGACGCACAATTAATACTACTGCATAGCACTGCCAGGACTAACAATTTAGTATGGGACAAAATGCCTTACTAAATAGATACCTGGTCTATTAGACATTACTAAGTTGCTGTTCCTGGCTGTACAGCCTTCATGCCTAACAGTGAGCCATAGAAAACAGTTACTCATTAGACATGATGATGATGAAGCCAATGTCATTGCCAAATTGTGGTAACAAAGAGATCTGGTCCTGTTAGAGCTCCCATTGGAAGGACCTTGGTTGCCTCATTGTGTATGGTGGGAAAATCTGTAGTTGTATAGACAGGTTGTTTGGAAACCTGAGGAATACCTCAAGTAAGCAAAGGAGCTTTTTATTCCAGTGTTGATATGCTGCTCATCTGTGTATGATGAATAACATATCACCAGAGAAAGGTGATCATTACACTGTCAAAATGATCACCAGCTAAATGTATGTGGTAGGAAATCTGTAGGTTACCCCATTAGAGCCAGTCTGTACATAGACTGTACTGTGTTTGTGGCTTACATATGATAACAGGGAGGGTAATTTCCATGTGTACCATCTACACAAAATATTATAAGCACTATAAATATATAATGAGATAAGACTTGATTACACAGTCTTATCACATTGTCTGCATTTTCTGTGAATCATGTCTGACTCTGGTACATGCTGTGTGTGTACTTGTGCGTGCGTGTGTGAGTGTGTTTGCATACATGTGATACACAATACAAAATAGGCGAGTATTTGCCAACACTGGCTGATGTTACAGTGCAGCATTCAGGAGAAGATTGAACAATTTATAATGTTCCACAAACATGGTTTGCTTATTACCTGTTCATTCATTGCAGATCTCATTTGTATGTTTTCTATTTTTCTACTTTGTGACTACTATCTTACAGGGTTTACTGTGCTATATGTACGATATTACCCAACACAACTGCATCTTAGTACATTCTTGTAGCTGCTCTGAGTGTCTAGTAATATATTTATGCAGTTTTCTGCAAATCACATTTTGCCAGAAAACAAAATATTGAATTAGAATTTTAGGAAATGCCTTAATATTATAACAACATTTTCCAATATTATTTTTGGAGGGGGGGGATACCCCTTGCACTCACAGCATTGAGGATGTACCTACTACCTCCCTGTATATATTACCACTGTGCACTTACATTACACTGCCTAAAGACAGAATGGATACTTGAAGAATACTGAACACACTAATGAATTTTTAAAGTTATCTTTATTAAACCTTATGCACATTATAGCACAACAAACAACAAATATACTGCTGAGCAATGCATGGAATGAAAAACGTAACTATGAGGGGCATGGCCAAGATGCCAGACTGCTAGCAGCACTGAACATTAGCTCTGCTTATAACATTTTTATTCTGACAGGAAATTTAATCTAATTTTTGGAAATACTAAGCCAAAAGTATATCAGAGGATTTGTGAATATAGGTCCTTTATTATTTTCCAAAAATTAGGACTAAAACATAAGTTTTTATTATTGTTTCCTGTCAAGAAGTTTTTCCTCAAGAAATCCAAGTATGAGTAACTCGAAGAACTCTCATCAGGACAGTGTGGTAAAGAAGGAGCTGCAAACATTAATAACTACTATTCAAGAACTATCTATAAAAATGGACAAACTAGAGAATAAAATAGATACTATTAAACAAGACTGTAGTAAGCAGCTGGACATTCTTAGTGAAATGGCTAAAAAACATTCTGAACAAATTGCTTGTATCGAGGAATCTGTAACAGATATGGATGGTAGACTGATGGAATGTGAAAGTCAAAATGAGTTTCTTTCGAAACAGAATACAAAACTAACAGAAAAGCTGGAAGACCTAAAAAGCAGGTCATGGAGAAACAACATTAGAATCTATGGAGTACCAGAAAAGGAAGAGGGAACTGATATGATACACTTTCTTAATAACTGGCTTCCAACAGCACTAAATTTTCCTAAAGCCTTTTCCTTTGGTATAGAGAGGGCTCACCGGTCTCTGGCAAAACCTGCTTCAACAACAGTTTCTCCTAACCCCAGATCCATCATTGTTAGATTTTTGTCCTCCCAAGATAAGGATTTGGTTCTGAAGTCTGCATGGAATAATTCTCCCATCAAGATAAAGGACAAACTCGTTCGTTTTGACAATGACTATACTTCTTCTGTCATATCTAGAAGGAAAGAATGTGTTCCCTTGATAAAATTTTTAAAAAAGTTAACATCAAAGCACAAATTCTCTTTCCCTCCAGGATAAAAATATTTTTACCAGAAGGTGAGAAGAACTTTAGCTCTTTGTCAGAGGCTTTGGACTTTATTCATAAGAAAAGAATACTAACTGATATAGAGGACACGGAATGGTCTACACAGAGTCTGAAAAGACATGCAACTAAGAACACTTGGACTGTCAAAGAAAGTGCAAATAAAAATTAAAAGACAAATAGGATTGTTATAAAATAATACTAAATACTTTCTTGCAGAACGCTTTAATTAATGTTTTATTGGAATATATACACAAAGCAAAGGTAAAGTGTCTTTATTTTACATAATATTTTATTGGAATACATATACAAAACAAAAGTCTTTATATTGCATAGGCATAGGCATTTATCTATGTATGTATACATATATATATATATATATATATATATAGAGAGAGAGAGAGAGAGAGATGTGAGTATAGATATATATATGTGTGTGTGTGTGTGTGTGTGTGTGTGTGTGTGTGTGTGTGTGTGTGTGTGTGTGTGTGTGTGTATGTGTGTTTGTATGTACATATGTGTGTATGTATATATACATATATATATATATATATATATATATATATATATATATATATATATATATATACATATAAATTTATTTTTTTTCTTCTTCTTTCATACCATATGCTTACTAAATCCGGGGGCAGTTAACTTCATTATATATTCATTTGGTATACAAAAGTCATGCTATCTTACTAGTAATTCATGATTTCCAAAGTAAAGCATTCATGTGTGTTAGTGGTGGGGTAACAATTTAGAGTTTGCTGTTTAGTCTATTATGATTACACTGTATGGAATCCCCACAACAAAAGTGCCCTTAGGAGATGACTTACTTAAGATAGTTTTGTTTCCTCTTGACATTTTTGAAAGATGTTCATATCATGATTAATATATATGTCTTTACTTAAAATCTGCATTTCTTAGTGTAATATATCAACATTCAGTGCTCTACATTAACTAAATGCTCTAATTTTAATTCTTAACCTAATTTAGTTTAAGGCATGTAAATTATTGATTTATGGTGAAAATCATACTTTCCCAACATTTTTAGAGAAGGGCTGTTCATGTTTTTTTTTCACTGTGGAGGCTGCTCATGCACTTTTTATGCTTCTTTAGAATGGAGAAAACTTAGTTGTTTGAAATTCCCACCAAAAATGCATTTTTTAAGCTTCTGTGACTGTTTCTTCATGCCCACAAGCATCTATAGGGCACTAGCAGCAAGCTAGAGAAGCTGGAGGCAGGAATGCAGTGAGCAATGACATCACATGACCTTTGAACTCATGCATGACTCAGAAACCAGGAAGTAAAGCTGAAAATGAAACTAGAAGAAAAAGTAACTTTTTTTTGGTTGTTTTTTTTTTTCATCTTTTATGCATCTAAAGGTATGGAATCACTTTAAATATGTATTTTTAACAAGCTATGACTTTAAAGGAGTGATTATTTTTCTAGTCTAATGAGGAAAATGTCATTTTAATGCTACTGTATGTCTGTTGCTTTGAAACACTGAAGTCTGACAGGATATCATTCTTTGCTTTGATAGCATGCCCTAAATGATAATATATTAATATCTAACTACTTAAACAACTAATTTCTTTAATATTCTGAATGCAAAAATATATATAGGATTGAATCTCCTTTTCCTTCTCTTGCTTTCATGCTTAAGTAACTTTAATCTATATTAGGTATTCTCATTTATGCAGATTTAAAGCAATATAATCAGACTCAGTTGCAATGATAGTTATGATACTATGATTTAAATCTTTGTATGACCACATACACTGTAGGAATGGATTGTTATAATGTTCTAGGTCACTCTGTTCTGTTCAGTTAGTATTAATAGACCAACATATGGTCCCCCCTTTTTTCTTTCTTTCTTTCTTTCTTTCTGTATTGCTATAGTTATAAACACAAGAAACTATAATACAGTTATAAAATATATAGGTATTAGAAGCTTATGCCGATAAAGCAACTAGTTAATTGGTGAAACTGACTCCTTATTTTCCTGGCCAAAAGACTAAATAATATATTACCCAATCTAATACATTTTGATCGAACTGGCTTTATCTTACATAGAAAAGTACATGACAATATTATTAAGCTACTATCTCTAATAGACATTGCAAACAAAACCAAGAAACAATTAACTATTATTAGTCTGGACATTGATAAGGCATTCGATTCCCTTAGTTGGTCATACTTACAAAAAATCTTTAAAGAATTTAACTTTACTTCAGATTTCACTAAATTGATATTAAATATTTATAGTGATTCTAAAGCATTTGTTAAGAATGGTTCATGTTTATCATCCCCAGTAAAAATTCATAAGGGAACTAGACAAGGTTGCCCACTATCCCCAGTATTGTTCGCTTTATCAGTGGAATCTTTTGCTTCATTTATTAGAAATAACCCAAATATCAAAGGATTTCAAGTTAATGGGGGATACTGTCCAAAAGTTAAGCTTTTTGCTGACCATATTCAACTAACATCCAGTAACATAGAAGGCTCTTTACAACATATCATAAATGCCATAACTCTATTTGGAAAAATCTCAGGGTTCAGTTTTAACCAGAATAAAACCAAAGCACTTTTAATCAATAAGAAAATAAATAGAAATTTGCAAAAATACAATACATTCAACTGGGAAAATGATAAGATAGATTATCTAGGAATAAGTATTAAGAATAAATGGAATGATACTATTAAATTTAACTTCAGTAAACTGGTAGCTATAATCAGTGACTTGACTAAAAAGTGGACCAAAATGATTTTCACCATGGAAGACAGACTTACATTAATAAAAATGATTATTTTGCCCAAGATTTTATTTTACATACAATCATTAATTTTACCTCCTCCTAAGAAATTCTTTAAACAAATAGATTCTCTATTACTAACTTTTCTGTGGTTCCCAAAGAAACCAAGAATAGCCTATAAATGGCATGTTAGAGCCTGGGACAGTAATGGGATTGGCTTTCACAACATAGAATTATATTCCAAATCTGTTATTATTAATATAATACTACACTGGATTTCATCCATATATACCTCTAGCTGGAAACAACTACATGCAATACATATAACTTCCTCTGAGAACTCAGAAACCCAGTTTAAGGAAACCTTTGGAATTAACAAAATATTTTATATACTCCATGAATATTGCTTATATAATAAGAAATTTAGCCACTTCTCACATGGTATAAACCAAATATTTTATATTTTCAAAAATATAATCGACAATAATTATAGTCTAAAGAACACCTTTTTCATTACATTTCCCATAGCTTATACACCAGATTGCCTAGATACCTTCAATATCAATAAGATGCGGAATCTTAAAGAGAATAATCTAAAGTTTTGGCACCAGTTTATAGACAATAAGAACATCCAACCAATGAGGTTTCTGTTAGCCGGATATAATGTCTGTCAAGATAATTGGCTCTGTATTCAATCTTTAAGACAGTTTGTTGAAAATACATTGAGAGTGTCAATAAATCTGGAAACGGATATTATACCAAGATTGATACAACTATTCATATGGTGTAGTTCAATGAACATTGAACATAAATTAAGAATGTCACCTGTATATAAAATCCTACGAGAAGACTTGATTACGTTTGACCAAGCTTTTTGGAATTACTCCGTAAAGATTAATGGTGAACCTTTATCTAACGATAATAAGAAGCAGTTATTAAATTCAATAAAAAACACTTCATTGTCTTTATATTGGAGACTATATACATGGAGATTTATTCATAGAAGCTATTACACTCCCCACAGAATTGACCTTATAACCAAGAGTAATGAAAGCAAATGCTGGAGGTGTGGTGATATTCTTGAAGCCAACTGGGTTCATATGTTCATCGAATGTAGAACTCTCACACAATACTGGAGTGATTTTAGATATTTTGCAAAGGCCCTGTGGTCTGACAACTGTCAAATTACTAGCTCTTTGATATTATTCAATGTCCCTACCCCAGGTGTAATTCTTAGACATCAGTTACCTGTTCTTTGGTTAAATCTAGCTATTGCTCGAAAAATAATTACATTGAACTGGAAAAATAAGCAAGGTCTTATGTTTACTGGGTTTATTTCAATAGCAAAATCTGTATGTAAAAAAAAAATGCAAACTATTTATCAGAAATATTCAAATGTAACACACAAAAGACTAGCTTGCCAAAAATTGGAGAGATTGTTAGATAAATATTGATTACCTTTCTTGGATAAAACAAATGTTTATCATGGATGTTTGTATATAGTGTAAATAGTTATGTTTTATATTGTTTATTTTTAATACTTTATGTCCATGTTTATTAACAAAATTGAATGAACATGTTTTTGGGAAAAAAAGTAACTATGAATATGGCTAAACGTAACCAACAAATTAACAAGAATTCATGGCAGTGTTAAATAAAAAGGTCCATTGAGTCTTCCAGTATTTTACTTAAGTTTGTCTGAAATTCTAAAGAGTTTTAAAATGCTCTGAGTCAAATTCAAGAAGTGTCATAAAGAAAGTTCATCAGTAGAAGTGTATACTATTTTAACAATACATTATTAAAACTACTGCAGTTTTCATTAGAACATCAACAATCCAATCCAAATTGTTGCAAGGACTTAATGTGTCTGTTTACCTTTAGAACACTTCCAATAGGTGCTACATCATTTTGCATTTCCAAAAATATGACCACAAATACTATACACTGTCACTCATGGAATGAAAGAAGTTTGCTTTGTCAAGGCAAAGCAGATATTGTTGCCTATCATAACACTGGTATAGATCAGTTTAACAAAGGAAGATCCTGAAAGGTTTTAACTACAACTGATTCCAGTGTACCAGAAAACCTGACATGGTTGACTAGTAATTCCATATAAAATTGGATGAGATGAGTTAAACATTTAAATAACAGTTTGAAAGAGTTGGAGTTAATCAGTAATAGTTGGGACCACCATTTGATATATAGATATAGGACCATATAATCCAATGAGAAATTTCTAGCTAACTAAATAAACTACATGAGTATTTTTGAGAAAGATAGTCACTAGCTGAACATGAGATCAACAGAAGGAAATGTATTAAGCTGATCATTCTGTCATTTATCAATATAGTTGGATTGTCAATTATAGTCTGTAACAAGAATAGGACATTATTTTAGTCAATATTAATCTGTGGAAAGATGAATTCAAATTACCTGGAAAGAAAAGATTTAGGCAGATAAGTTAATAATGAAAAAAAAAAACGTCTCATTTAGTAAGGTGCTAATACCAAGGATGTACCCTTATGGTTCCTGTCAGTTTGCTGATGGTAGTTTTGTCAAACGTAAAAGGACTGAAGTATGTTCACTGAAACTACTTTAATCAACAGTGGAGTTTGTCTTTTTCTCCACTGTTGTGTCACCTCAGAGTTGATATAGGGTGCTGTGAGGGTTGAAGGGGGTTTGCCTCCCTGTAAAGAAAAAGTTTGTAAAAGGTTCAGTAAAAGTAGTTTTGACAAACTTTTTTGAACTTATTACATTCACTGAAATTCCCTTTGGTGAGTTGCCATGAATCCATACCCATAATGGATGCTCAGTACTTCTTCTGAGTAGAATATTCCAAAATTTTAAATAATTTAAAAAACAAAATAGTTAAATTATACATAGCAAAAATGCAAAAGTTTGGAATATTAATGTACTCACATTTCTTTGAATATGTTGGCTTTACATAAATTGTCTTTAAAGATCTAGAGCTACACAAAAGCTTACACATTTTCTTATGATTGCTATGAAAGAAATTATTTGCAACCAAATGAAAATTGGAATTAAATTGTATCTGTTAATTTATTTTATGTTGATTTATTTATTTACTTACTCGCCTACTTACCTTTTCTTTATTGTGTTAGTCTTACTATGCCAATGGCCTCTTTCCAGGGGATACCCTGACTAGACCACATCACAGGGTAAATTCCCCTACTCTTTTCAGTAAGTACTACGGGATCCTTTCCATCCACATGTGCTACCACCAGCCCAGGCAGATGGGACCACAGTCTTGGCTTGTGCTTGTTGTTTATCTGAATAGGCTTAAAGGCTGTACCATTTACTCAGTGAATGGTAGAAGATGTATCATGTGTTTACATTAAAGTTTAATAGATTCAGACAGTAATGCTAGTTTGAAAGTGTAGAAAACTTAGTAATTTATGAGTTTAGAAAAGAAAGCTGCTATTGGTTATTAATCCAAAGCCAGTTCCCCTTAAGATGTGTGCACTGCAGACCTGAAGTCACAAGGCACCGCTGAGAGCTGACAGACTGCTGTACAAGAGCTGGGTGAATAAAAAATAATGGTGATGAGATAGAAGAGCATATTGTAATTATGTCCACTGGCAGGTAATCGATTACTACAATATGCCTCTATGGAGAGCAGTGAATGCACGAAGATAAATGACTTGCACCTGTTCATTAACATCCTGCCTTTCCTTTCTGAAAGGAAAAAAAAAATGATAAGAGACCGTACATTAAAATAAAATGTCTCAATTAGTATGAGATACATCACAAATCTCAATAAGTTGTGATACTTTTTTTATGTCATTGAGGTATCTTAACTTTGAATACAAACAAATAATGCCAGACAGAAGTTAGCGCTTGAAAGAAAATGCCAACATATTCAAAGCCAAAGAAGTATGTTAGATGTCTGTGAAGAAAACCCCTACTGTCAGTGATCTGGAAGTTGGAACATGTTATAGCTCTCAGATCTTCTTTTCAAAAGAGAATAAAATACAAAAAGTTTCTTCATTGGAATGAAAAGCACTTAGGCTTTTGGCAGCAGTGCCTGTGACAGACAAAGGTATAGGAATTCTAACATCTGCGAATCTGAAAAATGCCAAATAAAGAGGCTAAGTACAAAGAATAATTGTGCCAAGCCTTGGCCATCTCTTGAGATACTAATAGAGTTATTTGAAGATGTTGAACTATTTCTAGGAAACACATCAAAACAAGTAAATTTCTATGATGATAACTTCTGTTTTCAGGACACTGGTTCAGATATTTACTTTCAGTTACTGGTTTGTGGTCTTTCATGTTCAGTTCTTCTGGAAAGAAGTGTATAGGAACTTGATTTATGCTGTTGAAATTACAGGAGATGAATCAGTATTAGTTTATATTGTCATAAATGTATCTGGGTCAAAGCTTACAGCTGTGAGGTATAAAAGGATGTTTTTGTACTTTTTTCCTTCAGAAGGACAATGCTGAGCCATTGATTTTTGGCAGGTATATGTGTTGGCTTAATACATACAGCTGCAAGATCAAGTAATCTGGCTTCTTAATTAAAAGGCTTAACAGATGCATGGACTGTCATTTGTGATATTAAATGTGTGCTGCTTGTCAGATACATATTGTGCTGAACAGCAGACTTAATTCCTACTGCCTATTGTTATCTGGAAAAGGCCAAGTATAATTTGATAGTGAACTGCGGTGATTAAAAGCACATTAGAGATTAGAGTCAGTAGGGCACAAATGTTATTAGAGGCAGGTTATATTATGAGCGTTGTAGCTAAAACAAATAAGTCTGTTGTACTTGTCTTTAATTAATATTATGATCATATTATGATCAGTGACGCCATTGCAGAAAAAAGATTGCTACAAGTTCCAAATCAGCAATTTGTATTTTCTGAAAAAAATATCTGTAACTGCTATATTTATTCTGTTTAAATGAGAATGTAATGTTTAAAGCACAAGTCTGACATATTAAATATGGTAAAAAATTATTTAAAAGAAAGTTATTGGAAGCTTTCTGTGTATATTGGATGTGATGTCTTGGTTTCACTATTCCAGGAACTTGGTTATCCTTCACTGGGTCTGACTTGTCCATTGAGCTACCATTCAGAAGGAAGGGATCCTTTCCTGTAGAGGCAGTTTGTGCTTGATTCTATTTGGTGATAGCAGTCTGATCCTATCCATTTTCTCATGCCCTGGAAGCAGAATTGGGTACTAAGTCTTCCAGTATAAGGAGAGTCTGCCTACCCTGCTCTTAACCTGAGCATGTTATGTAGCTCTGGCATTATATTCCATTTTGTTGTTTACTTTGCTTTATTCTTTAGATGACCTTCATGAAGTTCCAACTCAGCAACTGCTCTATTTTAGTTGCCTTACTGATTTCCCTATTTCAAGGCATGGGTACTAGTAAAAGGCTACTTGTTAAAATAATGCAGTGTTAAGAGCAGTGTATTCCCATGTCCCATAACAGGAAATGCTTGTTATACTGACCAAAATCCCACTGCTCCTGTCTAATGCCCCCTTGAACTGGTGTCTTCTGTGAACTGACCAGTTATGAGGGCTGCTTAACCTACAGGTCCAGCAGTGCTGACTGACACTAAGCTGTTCCTTATATGTCAGTAACTGCATCCATTAAGGAAATCAGTATTACAAATGAGGCTTCTTACTTTGACCAGGAAGGAATTAACTTTTGCCTATCATATGAATACAATGGGCAAGCTTGAATTGACTATTACTACATTATTTGCATTTCAGTGTGGGGTACTAAAGAGTTTGTAACTGAGTTGTTTTTTCAGAAATATATCGTGGTGCAACGGTAGCATTGTTGCCTCACTGCAAGAGGTTCCCCTGTTCGATTCTCGGTTGGAGCGCCTTCTGTGTGGAGTCTGCATGTCTTCCCCGTGGTCGAGTGGCGTTTGAAAGACATGCGCGAATGGGCGTGCCTTCGTTGAAGGTTGGGCATTGAGCTGGTGCCATGAAAATCTACTACCAATCATTAGCAGACCGGATTTCTGCTGTGGCAACCCCTAACCGGGAAAAGCTGAAGGAACAACATATCCTGCCATACAGCTGTAAGAAATTTGCAGTGTTACTTTGCTTGCTTGTTTTGCTTATATAATAAATAAACTTGTCAAGTCATTGTCTGTTTAAAGGACTACCTTTGGAGTACTCATGCAAAAGGACAGAGGACACAAAAAAGTCAAAGAAAAGAAAAGCTGTCACGACATTCCTTATAAAAATGCGCTATAGTCATTGGGATGGTTAGGGCATTATAACTTCATCTATAATCGAGTTTATTAACATTGCATTTTTCATGAACCAATGCATCATACAAAAGTAAATATATATATTTAAGGCATGCAAAACAAAGTATTCCGTTAAAGACTAAGAGTCCCAAAATAAACATAAACAGCAATATTTAGTTGTGAATAAAAATGAGCATGAGTTAATTTGCTGACCCCTGATTCAAAATCTAATGAAGTCTGAAGGTTTTTACAACAGGCCTCAAACTGTAGGTGGTTTAACACTCCATTCCTACTGAGACAGGAAATCCTGAAGTAGTTAAAATATGAATTCATGCCAGGTTTTCAGGATGAGCCCTGTGACTATTTGTTTTGCTCTCAGTGAATGGGCAACATGAGTTTGGAGATGTATATCTTTCCAGTATATCTTAAACATAACAAGCACTGTCGACCAGGCAGGAGTCTGAAAGTTAGTATTCTAACTCTGAAGGTTTTCCACAAGCCATTCTAGATCATGAAGGAATGAGGAAGTAAGATGGAACTGAAATACCTCACTCAAACGTAGGCTGACTACATTTGGAACCATTTCCAAGTAGGGGATTTCATAACTGATTCCCCCAGTTATAAATAATGGACAGTACTACGTCACTGATCCATGGTTGTGGAGGGATTTTTAATGTTTTTTTTCCCACTACTTTCTTGCCATCTAGCATGCCCTACTGCATGTCTTTAATTTTCCACAGTCAAGACCCCTCCCAGCACTTGACAGGCATACTTCCTGGACTGGGGTACTACTATTTAGGGAGTAACAGTTAGGGATCGGACAGAAAAAAGATTAAGGGAAACCCAATATTATGCCTGTCTGACAGAACTGAAAGGCTTTTTTGAGTTTATGTGGGACCCTTTCTGCACCAGTAATGAAATAACATTAATGTAGAACTATACCCACAGGCCATCTGCTGATGCATCACCCTGTGTGTCTGTGGCAGGACTAGAGTCTTCTGTCCTCAAAATGGCCTGTAGGCTTAGCTAGAAGTCCTTCTTCTCCCCATTAGATAGATGACTTGGCAACATGTCACTTAGTCCTTCCCCTATCAGCTAACTCCTCAAGGTCTAGACTGAATAATTAAAAGCATATTACTTGGGTTATATTCACAATTTTGTTATATCTGCAACTAAGTAATAATCATGGATTATCATATATAGCCAAAAAAATAGGTTCACACTCAGAGTTCTTGACACCATGACAGTTTACTGTAGACCAACTCAAGGCACAGCATCCCATGACACACTGTCCCAGCCATGTTAGCCCTGAGTTATTTAAGGCCAAAAAAGTTAGAATTAATCATACGATCATTGGAAATACAAGGCAAGTGAGCCTTGTAACCAGTTATGCCTTGCTAGCAACTATCCTTAGACCATACCTCATTTTCTCAAGGAGGCTAGCCAGGTCAAACCAGGAATGAATCTGTGAATATCCATTTGAGCATCTAATTTCCATTTGATGGAAGATAAGATTTCATGCTGCTTAATTTTTGTAGCAGAAGTCAATTCCAGAGGTGGAAAAGACACTGCATAATGACCCTATCTCTGCATTGTGTTTTATTTATTTGCTGGTGAAGATTTATATCTCTGGTACTGATATTTGTGAAACTATTTGATTTGTGGATATAGAAGAGATTCAGGACTACTAGGTCCCTAATGGCACAGAAGGTAAGGCATATATCTCCCCTCAGGAATGTGTAACATACTGAATAAAGGGATGGTGCTCCCATGTTTTCCTAGCAGCTTAGGGCTTTTAAGCTAGTGATTGTCTTAGTTAGGAACATCTGGGATCTTTCTGCTTCTTTGGTATGTTCTGTGAGGTACATTCAGTGTGGTGCTGTTTTCAATTTTTGGCATAATCAATGTTGAATATAAGGGGACAACAACTTTTTTAGATCAGGATAATATTAATTTGGCAATAATCTGCACTAAGTTGAAGGACTTTCTATCTACTGACATTATATGAGGATCAAAAGAGAATGAATTGTCAACCCACATTCCAAGGTCTTTACCAACATTCTCATTTTGGAGTGGGGGATTGTCTGTGTTGCATGCTGGGGAAGGGGTTGTCTACCAAATGTGACAATACTGTACTTTCTAGCATTTAATTTGAGCCCACTTTTAATACAGCAGATATTTACTGGAGTTCAATGTTCAATGTAGAAGAGTTTGCCAACAGTTAGACCAGGAGTATAAACATTTATATAGATGCATGGAATGAGGAATACCCAACAGGAAAAAATCATCCTCGTCAAGGAAGAGTAAACCTGTCTGGTGGGCATCTGCAATAAATAAACCCTATAACAAAAGGAAAAAAATTGCTGTCCAGGACCAAGAAGGAGCAGGTGCCTAATTGGAAGTAATCTCTCCTTAGTCTGAACAAGCAAATAAAAGCACTAGTAAAATCCTTTAAAGCAAGCTTCAAGTCCAAACTGGCAACATCTACTAAAGATAATAATAAGGCCTTCTTCACATATGTCATATGTCTGCAGTCTCAAAGGAAGCACTCAGATCTGCTCAAAACTGGTGGTCACGGACAACACATACACAAATGCCATAGATATAACCAACCTGCTGGCAGACAGTTTCAGTGAAATTTTCACCCCTCTGCCCCCTCCCCCCATCAGTAAATCAGGACATCCCCAGCACTTAACCCCTCCCCTTATCTCTAGGGAGCAAGTCATCACTGCCCTCTCAAAGGCAAAAAATACAGCCTCCATGGTACCTGATAACATCCCAGTTGCATCCTACATGAGCTCAGGCAGGAACTTGCAGCACCATTAGGCACCCTATTCAACCACACCCTATTCAACCAAAGCCTGAGTACCACTAGCTTCTTCTGACCCAAGTGGAGGACAGCCACTGTCATCCCTTTGCACAAAGTTGGAGCGTCCACCGATCCGGGAAATTATAGACCCATCAGCCTAACTAGTCTAATCTGGAAGACGATGGAATGGATTATCATGGACCTCAATGTTGAGAAGTGATAGGCCAGTGAGTTCCCATATGACAGAGCAATGGATAGCACAAGTTGAAATTGAAGAAAATGTGACACAGGAAGATGCTATAGAACTTTCTGTAGAATGCTCGCAGGAAATGGAAAACAAAAAATGTGCCCTTGGTTTAGAATAAAATGAGCTAAGAGAAAAGTTGCTTGATTTAATAAACATAGATAGACATATTAAGATCAATGAAAGAAATAGACTGCAGAAGGTCAATAAAACCCAAAAAGTTAGAAGTTTGATAAAATAAATGAACACAGTAATTAGGACTGCCCATAGAGATCCATGCGATATAACAGAAGTAAACAGAATATATTACTGTGCTGCTAAATTAATAACTGATAAAGTTCTACAAGAACACAGGGTAGTGAGGGAAAGGAAGGGGAGAAATCAAATACCATCATGGAAGTTTTGAATAGAGAAAGCTATAAAGCAATTAAGACAAGATGTGTCACTGTTAGAAGAATAGAGAAGAGGGAACACATCAGCAAAAATACTAAGAAAGATAGACATGATAAAAGCAATGTGCAGTATTAGAACAGACCAGGATATATCATGCACTATCGCAAATAACAAACCAAAAATCTCAGCACAGGCAGAAAAACTTGATACGCAAATAAATATAAAGGAAAAGTACAAAATAAGCAATTTATTGATGACCAAAAAAGATTTATAGAGAATTGGGAAACAAGGTAAAAGGAATTGAAAGACCACCAAAAAAGAAGAAATAGATTAATTTTGGAGAAGTACCTATGAAGGTGGAACATAAAAAAGATGCTAAACGGATAGAAGAAATAAAAGAAAGAATAAGAAGTTTAAAGGTACAGGATATGAAATGGGATGAAGTAACAGCCAGAGAGATTGAAACAAAGTCAGAAAAGCCTCTAATTGGAAGACCCCAGGCCCAGATGCAGTACACAACTTTTAGTAAAAAGTATTAACATCTTTGCATGAAGATTTAGCCATGAGTAAGAACTATTTATATGCACAACCCAAACAGACACCAACCTGGCTAGCAACAGGAAAAACAATGCTCCTACTTAAGAGTGAACCTGCAAGGTACCCCAAAAATTATATATCAATAACTTGCTTTCCAACGACATATAAACTATACATGGGAATTGATGCCAACAGCATTTATACTCATTTAGAAGAAAACTCAATTATGGCAGTAGAACAAAAGGGCAATAAAAGAAAGTCATATGGAACAAAGGATCATTTGTTGTTAAATAAAGTCATACTGGAGATCCGTAAAAAGGGAAGAATCTAAGTATGGCATGGAATGACTACAGAAAAAGCATTTGATAGTATCCCGCATTCATGGATAAAAGAGTGCTTAAAAAATGTATACACTGATCAACTTCATTACAGTGACCATGATCACTTTGCAATTAAGCCATGATAAAGGACAAATTATTATCCCAAGGATAAAAATTCAAAGGGGGATATTCCAGGGTGACTGTCTGTCACCAATTCTATTCTACCTTGCCCTTAACCCATTAAGCCTTCTACTTAACAGCTTAGGCCATGTCTATAATTTGGCTCCGGAACAAAATCCAAGCTATAAACCAATTTGCTCTTCCTGTCCTAACTTACAGTTTTGGAGTGACTGACTGACCCCAAAATATGTTGGATAGATTAGATAGGAAAACAAGAAGGATGCTTCATGCTCACCAAATTATTTAGAAAAATCAGTGCATACCAAGATTATATATTCCCCATTCCGAAGGAGGGATGGGACTGCTTGAAATTGATTACATGTATAGATCTGCAATCGTGAGACTCCACACATATCTGCTGACTTCATAAGACCCAAAAGTAGTGAAAGTTTTGAAACATGAGGAGAATAAATCTAAGATGACTTCTCTGCTTAATCTAACAGAAGCATATTGACATCAAGCAGGAATGGAAATCAAACCAGAAGTAGATAAAAATCAGGTAACAACTGAATGTGCCAAAAAACAAAAGAAAGAATATAAGGTGAAGGATCAGATGAGAAGGCAAGAAATGTGGAAAATACATAAATATTGTTGCAAGCATAGAAAACTTTGGAAGAGCCTCATGTTGATCAGGGACAAACACAGGAATGGTTAATGAGAGGCAAATTCAAGCCAAGACATGAAAGGTTAGTATTGGCAGCTCAAGATAGTGGGCTACGTACACTCTGGTTTACAAAGTCTATTGAACAATTGGGAGAAACAGACGTATGTAGGTATTGTAAAACTGAACTGGAAACAGTCACACACCTCATTGCTGGTTGTGACATGCTAATGACAAAGGACTGTATACTGAAAGGCATAACAATGTGGCAAGACTGTGGGATTGGGGATTGTGCAAACATTATGGTACTGAAGTGGCTGAAAAACACTGTAAACATGAGCCACAAAGCATAAAAGAAAATTATGAAGTTTACATCACATGGGATCACCCATTACCAACAATTCAAAAGATAGATGCTAGAAACCCAGATATAGTGGTCCATGAAAAGAAAACAGAAGTACATTGATCATTGAAATCGCCACACCCAGTGACTACAGTGTCTTGCGTACAGAAAGACACAAAGTCATAAAATATCAAGATCTGCAGGCAGAAATGAGAGAAAAGTGGAAAAAAAGATACCCAGACAATTCCAATAGTAATAGGACAACAGGTCTTATAAAAAAATAATCTACAATCATATTTAGATATGTTACCAATACAAGTAACCCCGTACGAATTGCGGAAGGCGTTATTACCGGGCACATTGCAGGTGCTGCAAAGAGCACTTTTGGCTGACATCAAAGACTGAAACAATACTAATTTCATGAACTTTAATTGTACTTTGACTTAGGGTTCCCTATTATATGATCGAAGACGCATTCTTTCGAATATGTCTTGATCAAACTTGAAAGCATGAAATGGAAAAATACCGAAATGGCATATAAGCAAATTCTTTTCCTGGGAAAGAAATGGCTTGGCCGTCTTCGTTATTTTGCCATTTTCATCACTGTAGTGTGATCTTGGAGTTGGTATGTTTAAGTACGGGGGTGTGGGGGGGGTGAAGTCCCCCCATGTTATGTAATTTTTTTAAAGTTTTTTTTTTCTTTTTTGGAACTGCGATTTTTTTCCCTGGGAAAAAAAATCACTGTTCTAAATGGTCAGGATTGTAAGCTTTCGCTTACATGGTGACAATAAATCATCGTTCGCTTTTCTAAACATTTGCATATGATTAACATATGATTTAATATAGACCCTGACTTAGGAATGGGGTCCATTCCTGTCATGGTATTAGAAACCCAAAAGATTTGGAGAAATTAAACAAGACCTCATTAACAAGGACATTGGCAATCTCTAAACACTCTATCCCATACAGTTTGGCTTCGTCAAGGGAGGTCATGCCTGTTAAATTTAGTCGAATTCTTTGAGACAGTCTCCAAAGCCATGGATGAGGGAAAGACAGTGCACACCACTTACCTTGACTCTGGCCAAAGCCTTCGTTACTATTCCCAGCTTTGGTAAAATAGATAAATTATCTCAGCTAGGCATCAATCAGTATGTTAGCAGATGGGTAGCAAACTGATTCACTGACAGAACCCGTTAGTCAAAATAGGGGAAGCCACCTCAAGCAGTAGACCCATAACAAGCGGTGTACCCCAGGGATAGGTCTTGGGGCCTCTGTTGTTTGGAATATACTTTTCTGAGATGCAGGCCAAAACCAGTGAGCTATGGCTGACCAAGTTTGCAGATGACTGCAAGCTGGGTGCTGTCATCAGTTCCCCTAGTGATGTGGATATCCTCCAAGAGGGTCTCACCAAACAAATGACTGGTGCCAGAAACATGGCCTCAAACTGAATGCCAAAAAATACACCATCTTCACCTTTGGTGAGAGTGATATCCCCACAAATTATCACATTAATACCAAGGTCCTAAGCATGCAATCAGCCATGAGGGACTTGGGCACCCATATTGATAGCAAACTGACTTTTGACCACCATATTGCCTCCTTTTTATCATCATCAGCCCACTTTTTCCCATTTTTCTACATGGGGTTGGGGTATCGTGTTAACTGTCACCAACTCTCTCGATTCAGTGCCATACTCCTGCCTTCTTCAACACTCATGCCTGACTGTCGCAGATCTTTTTTTGCACAGTCCATCCACCTCTTTGCTAGACTTCCTCGCTTCCTTTTACCTTCTTCCTGTCTGTCCCAAATCGTCCTCACAAGATTGTCTTCTGCTTTTCTACACGTGCCCAAACCACTGTAATCTGTTCCCTTTGATCTTTTCTGCAATTGGAGCTACTTTGGCTTTTGCTCTTATGTTCTCATTTCTTCATTTGTCCCACACTGTGCATCCTATCACCTTTCTCAGGCACTTCATTTCCATCACCTCTAGCTTCTTCAACTCTTCTGCCTTTACCGCCCAGGTTTCTGTACCATACAGTAGTACTGGGTGCACTACTGTCTTATACACCTTACTTTTCAGCTTCTTTGGCATTCTTCTGTCATAGACTACACTGATACTCTATGCCAGTTGACTGCAGCCCCTCTGATTCTAGTTTGACCTCTTCATTCAGACTACCCTTCTTCTCAACTACTCCTCCCAGATACTTGAAGCTGTTTACCTGTTCCACTATTTTCCCTTCTATCTCTATTCTCAGCTTCTTCTGATTTCCCCAATTTGCTGCCATTACCACCATCTTATCTGTGCTTAGTTTCATCCCATGTGCCTTCAGATTTGCGTTTCATTCTACTATCCTTTGCTGAAGTTCTAGCTCAGAGTCTGCCTGTACTGCCACATTATCTGCATACAGCAGCTGTGCTGATCCGTTCCCTCCAACCTGTTTGCTAATGTAGTCCATCACCAGTATGAACAGCAGTGGGCTCAGAGCTGAACCCTGATGTACACCCACACTCACTGGGAACCCCTCTGTCAGGACAAACACAGTCTGTACTTGAGTCATTGGGTTCTGGTACATAGCCTGCACTAATTCTACCAATGTTTCTGGGTCTTCAAACCACCACAGTACTGCCCAGATCAGCTTACTTGGGACCTTGTCATATGCTTTTTCCAAGTCTAGGAATGTCCAGTTGGACTCTCTCCTCATCTCTAGCTTCTTCTCAAGTATCTGTCTCAATGCAAACAATGGGTCAGTCATGCTGCATCCTGATCTGAATCCAAACTGCTCATCTCCCATCTTACATTCTACTACTCTGCGTATCCGTTTATCAGTCACCCTCTCCAGAACTTTCATGTAGTGTGATAGGAGTTTGATGCCTCTGTATTGCCCACAGTTGTGGATGTCCCCTTTGTTCTTGTACACTGGCACAAGTATGCTTATTCTCCATTCATCTGGGATACACCTTTCTCTCTACACTGCTATTAGTAGCCTCAGGAGCCATTTCTCCCCTCTCTCACCCAGCATCTTTATCATATCTGCTGTGACCTCATTTGAGCCTGCTGCTTTCCCTGACTTCATCTTCCTTAGTGCTGTTCTTACTTCTTCTAGGGTGGGCTCCTCTTCTTTTCTCATCGTAGACTATTTCTGGGGCAGTACAGCTTCTGTGGGGTTTTCCTACATTCAGAAGCTGCTGGAAATACTCCTTCCATCTGCCTTTGATGTCCTGTGGACTGATGAGCATGTTGCTGCTGGCATCCCTTATGAAGAGTG
Source organism: Protopterus annectens (assembly GCF_019279795.1). Taxonomy (NCBI): domain Eukaryota; kingdom Metazoa; phylum Chordata; order Ceratodontiformes; family Protopteridae; genus Protopterus; species Protopterus annectens. The sequence goes on along the minus strand of NC_056726.1, from coordinate 585,171,715 downwards.
TTTGACTATCTTCTTTATCTTTCTGTCTTTGCCTGATATAGTTTCTTTGTGCCCCTTACTGAGTCCCTTACTGAGTCACTTTCCAGAAGTTGGTACAGTGCCTCTGATGCCCTATTCTTTGCTATTGCAACTTTTTTCTTAGCTTCTTTATTAGCCAACCTGTAGTCCTTCCTAGCCTGATTAGTCTTTTCTGTCTCCCACATCTTCCTGCACTCCTTTTTTCTTTTGATGACTTCCTGGACTTCTGCATTCCACCACCAGCTTTTCTTATGTACCTTATTTCCATACCTGGCATGGCCACATATCTTTTCTGTAGTCCTAACACATGCTGTTTTTAGGCGCTGCCATTCTTGTTCATCTCCACCTATTTCCTCCTCTTCTTGGGGTGCTAGAGACCTGAGTAATTCCTTGAACTGTTGTACTTTCTCTCCAGTCAACTTCCAGGTCTACAACGTGGTCTCTGTTGACCTTATAGCCTTCTCTGACCACTGCTTGCAGCTGATTGTGGCAACTAGTGGTTTATGCTGTGGGACGACTGTTTCACTGGGGATGACTTTGCAATCATGGATTCTGCCCCAGTGCCTTTTCCTTACTAGGAGGAAGTCTACCTGAGTTGCATGTTGACTACTCTTGTATGTGATCTTGTGACTGTCTCTCTTTCTGAACCATGGTTGGCTATTATCAAGCCATTTGCCAGACAGAAGTCTAGAATGGCTTCTCCTTCTTTATTCCTGTTGCCCCACCCATGTGGACCCGAACAGTCCTCATATCCTGCTCTGTCTGTCCCAATATGTGCCATTATCAACACCAATTCATGTTGTCCTGCTTTATCTAGCAGGTCCTGCAACTGCTGTCTGAATGCACTCTTTTCTTCACTATCACAACCCTGCTGTGGGGCATAGGCTAGGATTATGAATACTGCCCTATCATTACACTAGAGTCTGACTGCCATGAGTCTGTCATTAATTCTGATAATATCCCTTACAGATTTCTGAAGCATCTCTCTCACCACAATTCCTACACATTTTTGGCCTGCCCTCCACCTGAGTAGTAGACTCTGGATCCCAAGACAAGTGGCTTTGCTGCACTGCCCTTCCAACTTCTCTCCTGGATACATAGGATGTCCAGTCTCCTCTGTATCATCATGTCATCCACTTCCAAGCTGTGTCCTGTCAGTGAACCTACATTAAGCGCAGCAATTCTCAGTTCATGTTTGGCAGGTTGGTTGGTTTTACATCCAATTTTCACTCAACAGAGCTATCCCAGGTAACTCAGGCTAGGCAACTAGCTTATTGACCCAGGGCTGCTGGGCTTTATGGCGGGCACACAGTGGCCAATAGGGGCACATATACCCCTCCCACCATTAGCATGGGTCCCTGGCATGGGTCAGAGTAGACCGGGTCCTCAACCCAGTTATCACCAATAACTACCCATGCCCATTTTTGGCGACATTAGTCAACATGACTGAATCACCTAGAGCCATATTTTACACCATCGAGTGGCTAGCCCTGCCAAGGCGCACAGTCTGTGATTCATGTTCTCCTATCTTGAGGATACTGTGCACCACAGTAGATGCCCAAAGCAGTTGGTCTATGCAACTCTTCCCCCTATAGGGCACAATGTAGAGTCTGTGCTGTTGCCCACAGCTCCATTCATTGGTGAGTTTGATATGGAAACACTCAGCAAGTTTTTCGGATAAGTAGAAACCTCACAGAAACACAAGGAGAACATGCAAACTCCAAACAGGCATTGGTCAGAGGTCAGGATTGAACCTTGCACCTTGTGCATGGGAGGCGAACACCTTAACTTTAAGCCATCTGCCCTGATATGATCATCAAAGTCCAAAGCATATTGCCTCCATTGTACAGAAAGCTTTTTACATGGCCCACCTTATTAGAAAGTGTATCTCATCCAGGCAAAAGGAGGTCATAACATCCCTGTATTCTTCCCTTATAAGACCCATTATTGAATACAACACCCCTTTCAGCATGTATCTCACAAAGCACATGTGGCAGCTGAAGAGACCACAGAGGTTCCTCACCAGGAGAATCCAGGGCCTCAGACATCTACCCTCTACCCTACACAAATAGGCTAAAAGCCCTGTCCCTCTACTCAGTCTCATACAGACTCCTCAGAGATGACCTCTGTCTAGCATACAAAGCAATCTCAGACCCTGCCTTGATGGGACTGGTGCATATCTGCAAACCAAGCTCCATTCAAATGACCTGCAAACGCAACCTCAACCTGGTCTGTGATATCAACAGAACTTATTGGCATGACAGATTTGTGTCCGAGAGACTCCCTTTCTGTAGAATAGATTCCCTCTCCACACCAAGCAGAGTACCTCATTAACCCTTTTTAAGTGCAACCTGGATAACTGGATGGGGAACAGAAAATACACCCCTGGGATTCCACCTGTGTCCCTGCTGGACAGCGTCATCGGGTTGTAACTTGTGGGAACACGGGCTAAATTCTTGACTAGGGTTGTAAGGGCTTCAGGGCCAATAGCCTAGTAATGTCCTATGATCCCATGATAAAATTTCCATACCATTCATCTATCAGGAGCTCGAAACAATTGACACTACTAACTTTCCTAATATATTTAGGAGGGGAGTTCCATAATGTTCCAGCTCTATGATGCAAACACCAGCTCATAACTTTTAGTTATGTACTCACCATAACTTCAGATGTTTGGGATCCATCTCGCCTACATTCTGACTGATGGGTTCGGAGCCGATCCCTCGGCTCCGACTCGGCACGCTTATGCCAAAGAGCGAAGTCTCTTATTGGCTGAGCTTACTATATCCCAGGATGCACCACTACCAGTCCCCCAGATCTAGTTTGTCCGCATACATGCACACATGCACGCTCTGATTATATAACATCGTCAGATGAACAAGATAAAAACAGTAGAACTCAAACCGTTCAATCTCTTCTGATCTCCAAGGCAGGGGGAAGGAGGGTGGGTATTAGGAATGTAGGCGAGATGGATCCCAAACATCTGAAGTTATGGTGAGTACATAACTAAAAGATGTTATGTGATCCTATCTCGCCTACATTCTGACTGATGGGACAGCGTCCTAGCACCTGAATCCTGGGTGGCTCACTGGAAAACACTCCTGAGTACCGTGGAACCAAATGATGCTCGTCCTTTAGATGCCACATCCAATTTATAGTGGGAAATGAAAGTGTGCAGATTGGACCAAGTAGCCGCAGCACAAATCTCCGATATAGCGAGCTTGGAATGAAAAGCTATAGAAGTAGCCATAGCTCTGGTAGAGTGAGCTTTGATAGATGTTGTAAGTTGCTTATTCAAAGAAGAATAAGCCTGAGTTATGCAATCTCTAATCCATTTGGAGATAGTAGCTTTTGTGATGGTTTTACCCAATTTATTGTCTGAGAAGGACACAAACAACTGGTCTGACTTACGAAGTTGCTGAGTCCTGTCTAAATAGAAGCGCAATTGCCTGTGAACATCCAATTTATGGAGAGTGTATTCTGCTTCATTGGAGAATTTTGGGAAGAAAACTGGTAGCTCTAGAGACTGTTGGAGACAGAGATTAGAACAGACCTTTGGGACAAAGGATGGATTAGGCCTAAGTGATACTCTATCCTTGTGGAAAATCAAGTACGGTGGTTTAATAGACAGGGCTTGAAGCTCTGAAACTCTTCTTGCAGAAGTAATTGCAACTAAGAAGGCAGTTTTCCAAGACAGATATTTTAACTCACATGTAGCAGCCGGTTCGAAAGGGCAAGATGTCAATGCACGAAGCACTAGATCTAGATCCCACGGAGGGGCAGGATGAAAAACTGGGGGTCTTAACAGACCCGCACCTTTAATGAAAGTTTTGCATAGTCTGCTGCTCATCAATGGAGGATCCATGGACTCATGAAATTTAGAGATAGCCGCTAGTTGGACTTTAATAGTAGAGACAGAAGATCCTTGATTAAACAGGGATGTTAAGAATTTCAAAACCTCTGGGATAGGAGCAGTGATAGGGTCTAAGCCCCTGAGTTGAGCCCAGATAGCAAACCTCTTCCACTTACTGAGGTACAATTTCTTAGTGGTGGGTTTGTGGGCCGAAGATAAAATGTGAATAACTTCCGGGTCTAATGTGTGACTTCTGACTAAAGTCGGAAGTGGAGGAGCCAAGCTGTCAACTTCAAGGAGTGAAGGGACTGGTGCTGTTGTCCCGACTGATGAATTAACAGATCTGGAATTAGGTCTAAAGTCCACGGATCGTCCACCGCATGTTTCTTCAGGTAAGGAAACCATACCTGACGAGGCCAGTATGGGGCAATCAGTATCATTGGACCCCAATTGAGAAGCTTTTTGAATGACTTTGGAGAGAAGTGGAATCGGAGGAAAGGCATAAAGTAGCCCTGTTGGCCAAGGTTGTGCTAGAGCATCCATAGCTGGTACTCCCTGATGTGGAGTCAAGGAGAAGAACCTGTTGCACTTGGTGTTTAGTGGAGTTGCAAATAGGTCGCAGCACGGCGTCCCCCATCTCCGGAAAACCTGATCTGCTACTGTTTTGTTTAAGGACCACTCGTGAGGAGAGAGAATTGTCCTGCTTAATCTGTCTGCCAGTATATTCGATTTCCCCGGAATGTGGGTCGCTACCAAGAAATGGCTGGTAGCTACCGCCCATTCCCACACCCTCATGGCCTCTCTGCAAAGGGGGTAAGATCTGGTCCCTCCTTGCTTGTTTAGGTACCAGACCACCAACATGTTGTCTGTGTGGATGGCGATTATGCCCTGAGGGAGAAACCTGTGTAAGGCCTGTAGGGATAGAAGTACCGCCCTCATCTCCAATACATTGATGTGGAGAAGAGTTTCGTCTGGAAGCCAGGATCCCTGAACTAACCTGCCCAGACAATGCCCCCACCCTGTCTGGGAGGCATCTGTCGTCAGGGTGACCACTGGAGAGGGAATAACAAAAGGACTTCCTTGATTTAGATTGGATGTCTGAAGCCACCAGCGAAGGTCCCGTTTGCATGTTTCTGTAATCATGATGGGATGATTGAGGGAAGGTCCTGAAAGGACCATTGAGTTGACAATAGCCACTGAAGAATCCTCATGTGCAATCTTGCCAGAGGAACAAAAAGAACCGTGGCAGACATTGAACCTAAAACTTGTAGAACCATCCTGGCTGGGGCTTTGGATCTTGAAATCAGAGCTTGAACTTGGCCCTGTAAAGTTTGGATCCTTTCGGCAGGAAGAAAACGCATCAATTTTGAGTCTATCTCTGCTCCTATGAACCTTATGCGCTGAGAGGGCAGCAAGACAGACTTTGACCAATTGAATGTAATCCCCAGGGTAGCACCAAGGGAGATGGTGGCTTTGAGGTTGTCCATTAGTAGATGCCTGGTGGTGGCAGTCAGGAGCCAGTCGTCCAGATAGGGAAACACTTGGAATCCAAGACTCCTCAGGTGAGCAGTCACTACTGCCAAACACTTGGTGAACACCCTGGGGGCTGTGGTGAGACCAAAGGGCAGTGCACAAAATTGGAAATGACTGACTCCCAGGCTGAAGCGCAGATACCTCCTGGACGCCTGATGTATCGGTATGTGATAATAGGCATCCTTGAGGTCTATGGAGCACATCCAAACATCCTTCTCCAACAATGGGAGAATGGATTGTAACGTGACCATTCGAATTTGGATTTCGTGATGGATTGGTTCAGTCTGCTGAGATCCAATATTGGTCTCAGGTCCCCTGTCTTTTGGCACTAAAAGAACCTGGAGTAATTTCGGATCCGATCTGGTCTGTGGGGACCGGTTGGATGACTCCTTTTTTCTAGCAGCTTTAAAGCTTCTGCGGCTGCAATTTCCCTTTGACTGGGTGGTGGGTCCGGGATTTTTTTGGACGGTGGGGGTGAGTATGTGAATGGGATGGTGTAACCTCCGGCAATGATCCGGCGCACCCATCTGTCCTGAGTGATTGACTCCCAGGCTTTTAGGTGCTTGGCAAAATGACACCCGACTGGCTCCGGAGCAGCACAGCCGGGCAATCCCTCATGATGTGTGGGAGGCTGAAGAGCCACGAAAGGACTCGCGGTCTCCAGAATTGCGGGGCCCTCTGCCGCCTCTGGGACGGCGTCTCCCAGAAAAATTTCCCCGTCCTCTGCCTCTGGAAGGGGAATCTTCCTGCTGTTGGGGGAAAACTTTACGAGATTTACGGAACCACATCTTCCCTCCTTTAGCCTTGGGATAAGGCCGAAAGGGAGTGGAATAACGGGCACCTACGGCAGATAAAGTTTTTCCCTCTTGCTCACAGCGGTAAGGGTGTCTTTAACCTTAGGTCTAAACAAAGAGGACCCATCAAAGGGAGCGTCGGAAGGAAGACTTGAAGGCCTCCGAAACTGACACAAGTGGAGCCAGGCTTGTCTCCGTGAGCCACGCCTGTGCCTGCGCTCTACCCGCCTTCGGCCGCATAGGAAATGAGCCTCATGGACGAGTTAGAAATTGACGTAAGGATAGCCAACTGAGAGCTAACCGACTGGGCTAGCTGCTCAGGTAGGTTACCCGAGAGGGAATCTGACAGCTCCTTGACCAGATCCCTCTGAAGCCTGGTAAAATGTGCCAAATAATTCAGAGACCTTAAAGTAAAGGCCGCTGAAGTCAGGGTGCGCTTCCTGTACCTGTCCATGCTCCTAGACTCCTTATTAGGAGGATGGACGGACGTTGAAGCCTCTGCCACGTCCTGTTGTGTAGCAGATGCCACCACCATGGCATCTACAGCCACGCCTTTAGTGAGGAACTCCTTCTCGGGTGGGGCAGACAAAAATTTATTAGGACGAGAAGGGACTGGTTCCACGGTATCTGGATGTTCCCACGCCTTACAACAAACTAAATCCAGAAGCTCGTCGAAGGGCGGAGACACCCAGGAGGCGGAGGGCTGAGTCCCAAAGGCCTTGAGGAGCACTGACTCATCAGCAGAGGGGGGTTTGGATATCCAGCCACCTCGTTGTTTGAGGATCTCTAAGATGTCTGCAAATGAGACATCATCCAAGGATGACTTCGGGGACCCCTCTGCATCATCAAGATCAGTGTCCGATGTAATAGACTCGGGGGAGTCCACGTGCTTCCTCTTGCACGATCTCTTCCTTGGGGGTTCCTCTGAAGACAACTCCGAAGAACCCTCAGGAGGAGGGGAACCCCCAATGGGGGTAACCTCAGGCCCAGGGGCTCCGCTGCCTACGGACAGGGGAACTGCCAAAGACCCAGTCTCCACGCCCAGGGAAGGTGCCGGTAAAGCCGGAGAGATGGCCGAAGGAGACTTGGCCAAGGCACTCCTCATAGCTCTGAAAGCCGGACCCCCAGAGTCCTGGGAGTGTCCGGTCCCCGGAGCCATGATAGCCGACGGAAGTCCCGCAGCCGAAGCACCGAGAGGGAGGCTCGGAACCGAAAGCATAGGTCCCGAAACATCCCCCCTGGGTCCAGCCAAAGAAGTCCGTGTACCAAACTCGGACCCGAAGGGCCGGGTTGGAGTAAGGGTCGGAGCCGACCCTAAGATCTCCACCGGCTCCAACAGCACCTGCTCCGACGGAGCCAAAGCGGTCGGAGGAGGAATAGCAATGGGATGGGCCTGGGCAATCGGCTCCAAAGCCAACTGGGTAGGAGCCGAAACAAATTTTTGAAAGACTGGGGACTGGAACAGTCTTTGGAGCACCCTGTCTATATCTGAATCCGACATCCTCTTAGACCGAGAGGATACTGAACGGGTTCGAGATGGCCTCTCCAACGGCCCCAAAGGGCTAGGGGACCGGCTCCGAGGCGACCCGATGACTATCGGCGCCGAAGGAATACCCACACTAGATTCCATCGGTGCCGAGGTGGACTTCGGCGCCGAGGAGGAAGTGTCTGAGCGGGCAACCTTTGTCGGCTCCGAGACCAGTGGAGCCGACGAAGGTGACCCGCCTCTCGATGCCCCAGCCATCGGCTCCGAAGCCAGAGGAGTCGAGACTGGTGGCATCGAGGCAGACCGTTCCGCCCTCGGCTCCAAAGTCCTTGGAGCTGAAGGAGAAGCCTGCCTATGTCTTTTGGCGGTCGGATCCGACGGACTGGTCGGAGCCGATGCCCTTTTCTTTTTAGCCGGAGAAGGAGAGGATGCCAAAGCTTCTTCAAAGGAAGGTTTTATTAACCCTTTAAGAATAAGTTTATTTTTCCTCTCCTGGAGGACCCTTGAGGAAAAAGCGTGACACACACTGCATGACTCTTGTAAATGTTTTGCACCCAAACAATACACACAGAGTGAGTGATCGTCTGTGATGGACATCTTGAAATTGCATTTGGTGCATTTTTTAAAGCCCGAAGGCCTAGGATTCTGAGACATTATGGCAAAAAATCAGTAATCCCTGACAGAAAATACACTATCTAATAATAGGTTTACAGTTGCCGTTTAGTAAAGAAACCGTCACAAATTACTAAGGGTACTTTGAAACCCTGTAAGGTTTAAGGGGGTTGACTGACCGAAGGCCCTAAGATGAGGGAGGCCTAAAATCAAACTCAACCCAATCACACAACAAAGTCTTTTCACAAACTCCAAACACACACAAAAGTGAAGAATAGCCGTTAAAACAGCTTTTTATGACAAGAACAGCAAAATTCTGACAGAAAAAAGTTAGTAAATTTACTACTCAGCTCAGCCAGCTCGAGACCACGTCTTCGCAGATTAGCGGCAAACAAGATCTGGGGGACTGGTAGTGGTGCATCCTGGGATATAGTAAGCTCAGCCAATAAGAGACTTCGCTCTTTGGCATAAGCGTGCCGAGTCGGAGCCGAGGGATCGGCTCCGAACCCATCAGTCAGAATGCAGGCGAGATAGGATCACATAACATCTGATGTTTTAACATCTGCTAGTCTCAGATATAGATTGTTATTCCTGATATTGATACTATGTCCCAAAAATGTAACACCAAGAGAGGCTGTTAATGTTTTATTTCTTCATGATTTGTGCACAAGAATCAAGTCATCATTTAAAAGCATATAGCTAACTTAGTAAAGGGAATGTGTCTCCAATCTCTCTTTATAACTGAGATTTTTCAGTTATCTCACTTGCCTAGTAACCATCCTCTGGATTCTCTCAGGTCTATTTATTTGGCAATCATTATATCAACTGAAAGACCTTCAGTGTTCTGTAATAGTTAATATAGTAGAGGCAAAAAGCAGAAGCAAGACTTCTTTCTCTCTGCTACTGACACTCCTCAAGATGTCTTTTAAAAGTCCATAAGAATTCCTCACCACTGCCTTGATATGATCATCAAATTCCAAAGCATCATCCACCATGTATCCTAAATGTCTCACAGAACTTACTGAAGTTAAAATGTCATTATTTAGAGCATCAGGATAACAGTTATTTCCAGAACCAAACTGCATCCCATTGCTTTTTTGGCATTAAATTGCATTCCATTTTCAGTGACCCACCTGAATAAAATGTATAGATAATTTTGCAATTTATTATGATTATGTATGTTTGTTACTGTACCCCTACCTTAGTGTCATTGGTAAATTTACTTAGCCAGGTGCTATCATATACTGGAAACTTAGACATCAATACCCCAAACAACATAGGACCAAAAACATTTACACAGGGGCCCCCAAACCAGCATTTATTTTTGAAAAAGAATGTCCTATTCTCACTCTAAATTTCCTTGTTGATAGCCAATTGGCTATCCAACATGCAATGTAGATATTCATATTATGTTTTAATGTAACATCAAGTATTCTGTCATAAGGGAACAAATCAAAGGCCTTCATCAGATCCAGGTAAACAATGTCACTAGCAAGACCTATGTCCATTGAGCAACAGATGTTATCATAAAACTGGATAAGATTAGTCAAACAGCTCTCCCCACAAGGAAACAATGTTGATATATATCAGTCTTTTGTCTGATATCACCTGTACCAGACTAAAAAAAAATACTTGCTCAAAACATTTAGCCAGTATTGTGGTCAAACTGATAGGTCTGTAGTTGCCCAGTGATTGTTGCATATATCCCTTGGTTACTGGGACAACTGCTTCCTTTCATATGTTGGGAATATATCCCTCCTCCAGTGATTGCTGTACATATCCTTTGGGTACTGGGATAACTGCTTCCTTCTATATGTTGAATACATATTTCTCCTCGGGTGATTGCTGAAAAAGTACTCAAAAGCATGATGCCAAGTCACTTGCTATACCAGAAAGAAATACCCATTTAAACCTTCAGGGCCTGTGGCTGCACTATTTTTAATGGTCCCCATTACCTTTGAACTAACTGATATGGGATATTTGGACAATCATTCGATTACTACCTATCTTATAGTTATAATCCTTACACCCATTTAAAGGTGAGAACAAACTTCTCAGCAAATAAATCTGCTAGTTCATCTGTGTATGTAATAGTGGAATCATCATACTTAATACTATTGTGGGAGGTATGGGTGGTATTTTCTTTCCTAAAGCATCTCAGGTGTTTGAATATGGCCTCTTTTTTCATCTTAGTATTCTCAGTTAACTAGTTCTTGTAGTCAGTTCTAATTTTCAGAGATTAACTCCTCAAAGAGTTTTGTCAATATTACATCTATGTCTGATGGAGGCACGCAAAGTACATTTATACCTTTTCCAGAGGGCCTAGTTTTATTTTTCAGTTGTGATAATTTTTTTGTCCACCATGAAGGGAAGCATTTGTTGTGATGATTGGCCACACCAATAGGTACAAACCTGTTTATTAGTACATTTAATTTACCATAAAACAGTCCCACTTTTCTTCAACTGACTTTCCTTCCAGTTGCCGCTCCCACTGCCAAAAGCTAAGTCTTATTTATAGACTTAAAATGAGTTCCTTCCTAAGGGGGTATACTTGGTCTAACACATTTTTCAGTATTACTTACAATTTCACACTGAATAGAGCCGTGATCTGATTTTCCAATTGGGGCACTGATGTTACATCTTAAAACTAAATTACTCCATGGTTTTACCAAATAATATACAAGTTATCATGCCTGGTTGGTTATTTAATAGTCTGTTCATATTGTATAAAATACAACTTTCAATAATTTTGTTTGCAAGAATAGACTATGTAGTAGGGAAATTCCAGTTAATTCTTGGAAGGCTAATGTTCCCAATGAGCGTATCATATTTTTGAAGAAATAATTCACAAATATTACCACATAACCTGTTATCATGCTCTTTTCATGAGCAGTGAGGTCTATAGAAGATTCCCACCCACCAGTCATATTTTGCCAAACTAATTTTCATGATCAAAAGTTCCAACAACTGACCAGAATGCATAATAGTGGAGACAAACTTAGTAGAAAGAAATGTAGCTACATAACCACTTTTGTGGATTGCACACCCAGCATGATGTTTCTTAAACCTTTGATCAATTAGAGGTTTGTTGAAATCATTAAACCAAATTCAGTGAAGCACAACAAATCACACTTTTCATCTGCTATTATACATTCCAATTTTGTTGTTTGCACTTCTACAATTACAAAAATACATTTTCAAGGGATTTTCAGTGTTTTCTATATAATTGTGCTGTTACTTTTGGATAGAATCACATTAGACAACCTCGACAGAGTGCTGCTCGCTATATTTTTATCTGTGACTGCATAACTGTCTTGAGGTTTCTTCTAACAGATGTTTTTCTAACTGGCTCAGTATCTGCATATACTATTAGTTGGTTCAAGACATATTTTCCTGTATGCAGTAGTTATTTGCTCAGTTTGTTTTTTGTAATCTTTATAATATATCTTTACCATCTCAAAGTGCTTACTCCTCTCTGTACTCTTCTTTTCTAGACCTAACACCACTCTTAAGCATTCAACTACGGTACCACCTTTATCATTCTTATAAGAAAAGCGCAGTCCAGGTCTGAACTGTCTGCAAACAACTAAAGTTAACTTTGAGTATGTGTCTACCTGTTTGAACCAATATTCATTTTCCCCTGGAGAGCACTTTGCTTTGGCTTGTAAGCAGCCCCCCCCCACATACACACACTAATCTTCCACTTTCTCTCTTATTCCCTTCTGTTAGCAGATAGTATTCATAATCTGATCAATACTGTGTGTTTGTTAATTTAAACTGAGACCACAGTGGCCTACTGATACAAGGTTATCCTGTTTTTCTACCTGAAAATGGTTAAGAAATGACTTACAGTTTCAGAGCAGTCCTTGGTCAATTGTGATTGTTTCTCATACACTAACTTGTCTTTGCTTTGGCTCATTAGCAGCAGTACAAAGAACTGCCTGCTCACACCCTTGTTCTCCCCTCCCCCTTCCCTGTTTATTACCTTAAGACAATTCCAAAGTTAATAAATATTACCTGTGGCAGGCACCATTTTTAAAACGACAACCACCCTTGTCACTATCATATGTTCATTCATCAATTAACTCTGTTACCTGATTGTTTCCAGCCCCCTCATAAGAGCAACTAACAGGGTCTCTACTCGCTTCGCTCCCCACCCTGCCCCCTATTCCCTCCCACCCCCAGTGGTCCCACCTTTATTACACTTACAAACCTCTCCCATCTTTCCAGTAGCCAACCACAATGCTAACCCAACACTACCTCCTACATGTTCCCACTACTATCACACCTCCTCAACTAACATGTACAAGCATACCTTACCTATGCTCACTGCATGCACTCTCCTTGCATATCTTACATACTACCAAAGCTCTATCATTCCCACACTCAACCACTACCACTGTACTAATACTCACACCATCACTCATGTCTCACCCTCACTCAGCTCCCCTCCCACCAACTCAAGAACCATCCCTATGCACCCCCCACATATTCTACCAACTATATTATTAAAACATAAAGCATCCCTACAACTTAACATAGTAACCCTCCCACCATACCTATTACCCAAAGAGCACAATCATAAAGTTTCCCTTATAAACAAACACATTCAAAAACTCAGAAAACTAATAACTTCATTCATATTAAAACTAGCCCTAAGTGGAGATATCCACCCCAACCCTGGCCCTACCATCTCCAACCCCAATCCTCATAATCAGACTAGAAACCACAACTTCTCCCATATTACAGCCAATAGAAAGCCAAATGACTTCCTTCTACTAAGCCTAAATATTAGAAGTATATCCAACAAAGTTCATGAATTCCATGCCACCATAGACTTGTACTCCCCAGATATAGTCATCCTGACAGAAACCTGGCTAAAACCTCACATTACCAGTGAGCAAATGCTCCCTGGGAATGGGAATGATAGAGCTTTGGTAGTATGTAAGATATGCAAGGACCAGTGGAAACTACGGCCCAAACTGCAGAATCCTATATAAACGCATTCTGCGGACATCTCCAGGAATGCATGGATCATGCTATCCCAAACAAAACCAAGACCCAATCATCCAAAGGCAGGCGTCCAGTCTGGTGGACCCCTGCCATAAATAAACTGTACAGCAGAAGGAGGAAGCTACTACATGATAGAGCAAAATCCCTAATAGGGAAGGCATCCCTGATCAGTACTAGCAAAAAATTATGATCCCTCATAAAATCCTCCAAGGCCAGCTTTGAGAGAAAAATTGCACAGGACACCAAAGACAATCATAAGGCTTTTTTCAGTTATGTTAGAAACCTGGGATGCAACTCCCAGACTTGTTCTGAGTTGATTCTAAATGACAAAAAATACACTGAACCCACAGACATCGCCAATATCCTGGCAGACAGGTTCAGTGCAAACTTCTCCACCCCCCCCCCCAAAAGAGTAAATATCTATCCCAGCAGAGGGCTGCCTTTCAAACATCTCTGATGCTCAGGTGAAGGCTGCCCTCTCCAAAGCAAAAAACACTGCTTCCATGGGACCAGATGGTGTCCCAGGTTGCGTCCTACATGAACTCCAAGAGGAACTAATCCCTCAAATAAAACAGCTATACAATCTCAGCCTCACTACAGGATATGTGCCCACAAAATGGCGTACAGCAACAGTGGTCCCACTCCACAAAGGTGGAGCCTCTACGGACCCTGGAAACTATCGCCCCATAAGCCTGACTAGCTTAGTCTGCAAGGCTATGGAGAGGATCATCATGGAGCTCATAAACAAAGACATTGGGGATATACAGACACTAGATCCTACCCAGTTTGGCTTTGTCAAGGGCAGATCCTGCCTTTTGAACCTGGTTGACTTCTTCGAAACAGTCACCAAAACCATAGATGAAGGGAAGGTAGTCCACACAGCCTATCTGGACCTTGCAAAGGCATTTGACACAATACCCCACTCGGGCATCATAGATAAGCTATCCAGCTTAAATATAAACCTCTATGTCACAAGATGGGTCGCAAACTGGCTCAAAGACAGAACCCACAGAGTGAGAGTTGCTGGAGCCATGTCAGACTCGAAACCAGTCACAAGTGGCATCCCACAGGGTTCTGTCCTGGGACCACTCTTGTTCGGTATATACTTTTCCGAGGTACAGGCAAACGTGGGAGGACTATGGCTCACCAAGTTCGCAGACGACTGCAAACTGGGTGTCATAATCAACTCTCCAGCTGACACAAACATCCTTCAAAAAGGTCTCACAGAGACAAATAACTGGTGCCAGTGCCATGGTTTAAAGCTAAATGCCAAAAAATGTATAGTCATAACCTTTGTCAAAAACAATGTGCCTAAAAATTACCACATAGGCGGAAACCCATTAAGTACAGAGAAAGTTATTAGGGACCTGGGGACCCAAGTTGATAGCAATCTCTCCTTTGAAAACCACATTGCCAAAGTGGTTAGAAAGACCTTCTACATAGCCCACCTCATCACGAAGGGTTTCATATCTAGATCAAGAGAGGTAATCGTGACCCTTTATTCATCCCTCATCAGGCCCATCATAGAATACAATGCCCCTTTTGGGATGCACCTTACCCGACACCTGCAACAATTAGCAAGACCCCAAAAGTATCTCACCAAGAGGATCAAAGGTCTCAAACAGATGTCATATGCTGCTTGGTTAAAAAAACTCCAGCTCTACTCAGTTGCATACCGCCTACTTCGAGGCGATCTATGCCTGACATACAAAGCTATGTCAAATCCAGAATTAATGGACATGTCCCACCTCAGTAAATCTAAATCCCTTAGAGCCTCACGCTCGAGGGACTTGAACCTCAGCACAGAAATAAATAGAATTTGCTGGAGGGACAGGTTCATAACCCAGAGGCTCCCTTCGCTCTGGAATAGAATTCCAGTTCATGTGAGGCAGAGCACCTCACTGAATCTCTTCAAGAAGAATCTCGATAGGTGGATGGGGGATCATAGGTTTGTCCCAGGGATTACTCCTGTGTCACTATTAGACAGAGGCAAAGTAAACTAAACCTTAAAAAGGGCACAGTATACTCAAATCAAGGGGTGGCGTAAGCCATCCAGAATCGGGCTAGGCTTATAATTGCCTCAGGGCAGATAGCCTAGTATGAACCTATGAACCTATGGCATACTAAGAGTAGACCGGCTAAACAAGAAAGGAGGTGGTGTAGCTATAATATTTAAACAGCATCTAAACATCTAGATCTTAAAATCATCAGCTCCACAAATAGGCAATGAAGAAATAATATATACCAACCTCAAAATAAACCAAAACAAAACCATCAACATAATTGGATGCTACTTCCCACCTGGCCAAAACATCCCTCCACTAGAAAACCTCCTCAGCTGGTCTACCCACCATCTCCCCCAAGAAACTATAATTTTAGGTTATTTCAATATTGACTGGCAATCCTGTTCTGGCAACCATCCAACCCATCATGTAAACCTTCATGGCTTCACCCAACTAGTCCAGTCGCCAACCAGGATAAATAAAAACTCCAGCAAGCACACTACCCTGGACTGGATACTAGTCAGTAAGAGCTCCCAGTCATATATAACAGGCTGCTTATCAGATAGCCTCAGTGATCACTCTCCAACATTCCTACTCAAACAATACCTATACCAAGCTAAACTTGTCATCTACCATGAAATACGTAAAAAACTAAACTTTAACCCGCTCACATCTCATCCCTCAAAGAATGTAACTGGCATCCCCTAAAGTACCTCAGTCTTGATGACACAGTTGAATTTTTTAATACTACCTTCCTGAGCATCCTTAATTACCATGCCCCCATAAGACTTTCCAGAACGAAAGCACAACCCTCCCCATGGCTACAGAAAACCACTAAGTCAGAAATGAAAAACAGGGATAAAGCCTGGGAGCACTGGCGCAAAACCAAGACCCCCCTCAACTAGACAGAAATTCCTAGAACTATGCAATAGAGTCAAAAAGCTAATAAAACAAGACAAATTCCAATACTACCAGTCTGCCCTAGACTCCTCCGAACACAGCCCCAAACAATTCTGGTCCTCCATAAACTCCATCCTACACCCAGGTAAAGTCAGTACCCCGCCTCCTAACATCCCTCACTCCTCAGAAAATATTGCTACCTCATTCAACACACACTTCAAACAAACCATACTATCACTAGCTAAACAACACAACCCCCCTCCCCTCCAACCCACACCTTCAACTACTAATCTCCCCACTGCCTTCTCTTTTTCTCCTGTACCTATCTCCAACATAAAAAAACTCTTAACTAAACTTAAACCCACCAAATTAGCAGCAGACAACCTCCCAAGTGAATACCTACAAATCGCAGCTGATGCTCTGGCCTACCCAGTATCCATCTTGATTAACCGATCTCTGTCAGAAAGTTATGTTCCCACACTGTGGAAAGTATCACATATAATTCCCCTCCACAAAGGTGGACCCTCCACAGAAATAACCAGTTACTGCCCCATAGCTATTCTCTCTCCACTCTCCAAAATACTAGAGAGATGCATACACTCTCAGGACTCAGACTACCTCCTTACTACCAACCTCCTTTCCAATACTCAGCATGGTTTCCGACCAAACCATAGCACCACCACTGCCTTATTCTCCTTTACTAACACTATCCTTCAGCATAAAAACAATGGCTATCTCTCCTCTGCTACTTTCCTAGACCTATCTAAAGCATTTGACATGGTCCCACACAAACAACTTATCTCTGTCCTCAATAACCTATCCTTCTCACAATCAGTCACCAACTGGTTTCGGAGTTACCTGTCTGACCGCCAACAATCCGTTGTATGGCAGAATGACATATCTCCCCAACTACCTGTCTCCATAGGGGTTCCCCAAGGATCCATCCTTGGACCCCTACTCTTCTCTGTTTTCACAAATAATCTAGCCTCTGCCACCACACATGGCACACTCATACAATACGCAGATGACTCGACCATCATCTGCTCAGCCCAGTCCCTACCCAAACTGCAAAAAGTCACACACAAAGCCTTTTCCTCTGTTGAAACTTGGTTATCCGATGCCCAATTAATACTCAACCCAAACAAAACTAAACTACTCATCTTCCAACCTTCCAAACATACTCAAAACAACTCTCACTTTAACATCACAGCAAAAGACAACACCACTATATACCCAACTGAACACACCAAATTGCTAGGAGTGGAAATAGACAATAAACTAAAAATTGACATTCACATATCCATGACCATAAAAAAAAAAAATCCACAAAAAACTAGTTGCGTTATACAGAAATAAGCATCTTCTCACCAAAGCAGCAAAGATTTCAGTAGCAAATTCCCAACTTATCTCCACCCTACTTTATGCCTCTCCAATATATACCAACCTAAGGCAATGCGATCTAAACAAGCTAGAGATCTGCTACAACAAAACGGCCAAATTCACCACAGGGGCATCCTACCATCCTACCGTAGTCACCACTGTCTTTAACTTGCTGAACTGGGCTGGCTTGAACTCACTCACCTCCTTCAATGGTATCAACTCTCACTCGCCCACAAACTAGTAAACCATCCACTAAATGTCCCATCCCTCCAGAATCTACTCCAACCCTATCGCACCACCAGACCGCTAAGATCCAGCAACAAAAATCACTTGCATATCACTAAAGCCAATAACTCTGCTGGTGAAGCACTATTGTCTTGCACCATAGCCAAATTATGGAACTCCCTCCCACCCACAATTACCTCCGTACCATCATGCACCCACTTCAAAACTTTACTAAAAGTGCACCTAAAAACATACTGGCTATGCCCTTGCAACTCCCACTCTAATATCACCCACCCCATCCAACCACTACCTTTATTTCCATTCCACTAACTACCTTGATTATAGCAAGCTCAGCTGCTCATAAGCCTAGTACTTATACAGCAGGAACTTCTTATTTTAACATTTGTTAATGTCTGTTATGTACTTCACAGATAAAGATTCAAGTTGTCTACTGATGTACTATGTTCTTCATCTGTAAATATGTTGTAAGTAATTGCTATGTAAATTGTTAATCGCTATGTAATCCAATGTAACTACTGTCTGTTTATTTTAACTGTGGAGCTTTTCTTCCCGGGCCTCCGCTGAAATGGACCTACGTTCAGTCGGACACTCCCGGTCAACAAATATAAATAAATAAATAAATTTAAGCTCTTCATTATTTCTGCCCCCAACAGCTCCTAAAAAAGGGTGAGTAAGTTTCCCATGGGAATTATCAACTAATCTGCTTCCAGCATGGCTCAGATGTAGCCAATCTCTACTAAAGCAATTGTTTTTAACTTCTAAATCTTCCCAAGTAGTCATTACTTTGACAGAATTGATTCATGAAATTCTACATTTAATGTTTGTAATTTCCCTTTACCATCATTTGTTTTAACAGCTACTTAACAGGGACTAGGAAAATATAACTAAATATCAATCTAAACTATTGGAAATGTCTTAATCCCACCATTGCAGAAAACACTTTTTTAAACATCTAAATACTAGTGCAATCAACACCATTGTTGCTGCTACAATAATGACTGCATCATAAGGAGAGGAATTTTTAAAAAAAATAGTTTGATTGCTTCTAATATGTCAGCCATTTTTCCACCTCTCAGGTAACTTTCAGTAAAGCTTTCTCAATGCATTTTAGGGAGAATATTATGAATTCCTTTCAGTATGGAATCACTCAACATAAGGACACTGTTTTTTTCCTCATTATGAAATGGATCACTACCTACAATAGTGAACAGTGACTTGTTCTTATTTCTGTCAGCATCCCCCAGGATCCTTCTTCTTTGCTTTCTAACCTCTTGAAATTGGTCTTCCTCATCTAATTGCTCAATGTCACTCCACAATCTTTTATTTTATTATTAGGAGTAAAAGAATCCTTAATAAAAAAAAATGTTTGGTTGAATGTGTGTGGACAGGCATAAATGACTGTGTTTATTAATAATTGGGATATCAGAAATGGGGCTGATTTGGATTAACACCTTGCTTTGGAAGTTATGTCATTATTACTGCTTTTTTTCCTGGGTATCTAGCTGAAGCTGTTTATTTGGAGTACTAACTTCAATATTGTCCATTTGCATGTCAGTATCACAATTTTCACAAACAGAGCAAATTGTACCATCACATTTTTACTTATTTTTATAATAGGATAAAGGTCGATATTATTGAGGCTCCTGGAATTTTCTGGATCCACTCGGCCATTTGATTTTAGATCTTGGCATTTGCTAGAGATATCATTTATGTCTTCACATTCTTCTCTTGTTTTGCTAAACATATTATATTTCTTACACAGAGAGAGGAATATACCCAGCATTAGAGACCAGCAACCAAGTGGGGCTCCCAAATCTCTCACTGCAGGTCCTGGCCCCCACTGGGATGTGGCCATCGAGATTCAGCAGGTATCGAGGTTTTGACAGTCAATGTCCATTAGGAAAGTGTGGTTTGCATTTTTCCCCCTTGTAGTTCCTCTAGACTCAGGAGGTGATGTGGGAAAAAGCTGCAGTTTGCTTTAGGACCTGACTGGCTGCAGCTTGGAAAGGTGTTTTTTTTTTTTTTAAACTGATGATGTTAACATGAAGAAAGGACCTGACTGGTCCAGATGAGCTTGAAGCACCTCCTTATCTGCAGAGATTTGCCTTTAGAAAGGCATGTGCTGCAAACTTTGCTTTACTAGCATTTGACTAGTAAAGAGAGGAGATGTGTGGAGTTTATTTTGGATTTGGCAACACCAGGTCAAAGAGAGAGTGAGCTTGAACCAACAAGTCCATCTATAAAAGGTAAATTACTGTTTTGGGGATGGAAGATTGGCAGACATACCTCTCAACTCTTCATATTTTTGCTGAATGTCCAGATTTTTGCCTCATGTATATTTTTAGGGGTCTATATTATATACTCAAAGGTACAGAATGTCAACAATCTTTTCATTGGCACATATGTGTCAAACATCCACTTCAGCGAATGGCCACATCCTTGATTTCTTTCCAAGGGAAAGAAATTGGTAGGCCAATTACGCATGACACAATAAAATAAACACTATGAAGTGGGGGACTTCGCCCCTACACCCCCCAATGTGGAGCCTGTGCCCCCCACACCCCCCCCAATGTGGAGCCTGTGCCCCCCACACCCCCAACTAAATATGCTAACTCCAAGATCGCACTACAGTGGGGAAAAGGGCACATTTAAAACAACGGCCAATCGATTTCTTTCCAAGGGATGTGGCCTTTCGCTGAAGTGGACGTTCAACACATATGTGTCGATGAAAAGGTTATTGCCATTCTGTACCTTTGTGTTTCTATTTTTAGTCTGTTCTCCTAATCTCCTCACAAAACTTTGGTTTTCTGGCAAATCACTGAACATTGAAGCCAATAAATGGTGACATACATCTGAGTTTCACACTTTATATCCTTTAGAAAATGCAGGCTAACACAAATCATGTTCTTGTACCTTTTTAAGTTTATAATATTCAGATCTATTCCTTTTGTGTAGCTTTGTCCAGATTTCTTGTTTTAAGAAGTTGGGAAGGAGAGGTATCTTTATAATCCAAAAGTATTTAAACTTTCTCTGGCTTTATGTATTTTGCTGTTCACTAATTTTGGTTTTGTCCAGA
Source organism: Protopterus annectens (assembly GCF_019279795.1). Lineage (NCBI taxonomy): Eukaryota > Metazoa > Chordata > Ceratodontiformes > Protopteridae > Protopterus > Protopterus annectens. The sequence continues at coordinate 585,150,801 of NC_056726.1, read as the reverse complement.
ATTCTTGTGTTGTGGTAAGGGGGTAGGGGACAGGAAAAAACAAAACAAATGTGAAATGATTTTCAAGTGTACTGCATGTATTCAGTCTGCAAAAAATGGTTGTACATTGTGTTGTTTTGTTTATTTATGAGAGCAAGGTTTAAGCTTTTCTTGATTTTATGCCCTTGTTCTCCCATTATTTTTGACTTTATCCAGGGTTGTGCTAATATGAGTTTGGGGGTGGTAGAGTAAGGAGCTGTGATTATGTTGCAAGATGGCTGGATTTTGTTTTATGTCTGCATACTACTGGAAAATTTGTTCTAGCATCTGTCTGTAAAAGCTATCTCAAGAATGTGCCCATGATACTGTGATACTGCACCTTTGCACTGCTATTATTTTGTCATTCCCCAGATTTCTTATGCTAAAAGGCTGAGAGGTAGGGGCTGTAAGATTATTGCAGAATGTCCAGATTTTTAAGTTCCAGATGTCCCTGATTTTATACATTTGTCCTACCATTGCCTTTACTTTTAGCATTGTCTATACTTCTTGGTCTATGTGGCTGGCAGATGGGGAGCTGTGGAGAATACTGTCAAATGTCCATATTTTTCAGTGTGTAAAAGCAGTATTTAATGGTCCCTGATTTTTATGCCTTTGTTCAGTTTTGTTTGGGTGGGAAGGGGTTGTTGCACATTGCAAATAAATGATACTCTGGTGTATCATCTGTATGCTTTTTGATTTCCTCTGCTTCTCTTTGGGTTTCAGCCTGTCTGCTTCAGTCTCTGTAATTCCCCAAAGCTCTCTTCTGTATGTCTTGTGTACCTGTAGTCTCTTCTATATGACTGTTTTGTGTGCCGCTGCAGTCTGACTGCTCTGCATGTCTATAGCTGTCTTTTGTGGTGTGGTCAGTCTGTCCAAAGCATCTTGTTTATTTCAGTCTTGCTGTAGTGTTGTCTTCATCTAATGTGGGTGTCTCTACCCTGTGTCTGGATCTGTGTGGGTGTCTCTGTTCAATCTTGCTGTAATACTGTATTCATAATTTCTGGGTGTCTCTGTTCAGACTTTCTGTAGTGCTGTCTTCTTCCAGTGTGGGTGTCTCTGTCCTGTGTGTAGCAGTCTGTGCTGGTGTCTGTTCAGTCTTGCTGTAGTACTGTTTTTCTCTTGTGTCCATGTCTCTGTGCTGTGTGTGGGAGTCTCTATCAGTCTTGCTGTAGTACTGTCTTCATCTTTTGTGGGTGACTGTTCAGTTTTGCTGTAGTAATGTATTAATGTTTTGTGGGTGTCTCTAAGTCTTGCTCTAATGGTGCCTTTGTCTAGTGTGTGTGTCTATACTGTATGATGGAGCCTGTGTGGATGTCTGTGACTGTGTGTACCTCTGTGGGAGTGGCTACCTTGCTGTTGTACAGAGGCTTGTCATGATGCTACATTGCTACATAATGCCAGACAATGTGTACATGTAGCTTTTGAGTGTCTACCTTGCTGTTGTACAGAGGCTTGTCATGATGCTACATTGCTACATAATGCCAGACAGTGTGTACATGTAGCTTTTGAGTGTCTACCTTGCTGTTGTACAGAGGCTTGTCATGATGCTACATTGCTACATAATGCCAGACAATGTGTACATGTAGCTTTTGAGTGTCTACCTTGCCGTGGTACTGAGGCTTGTAATGCAACATTGGAACTAAATGCCAGTCAGTGTGTGTATCTTGATGTAGTACTATTGGGATGAAATGGGAGTTTCACTACCCAAACACACCATGCTCAAAAGAAACCAGAAAATACAATTACAGCTTCCATTTGCTCAGTTAGAATGAACTAAATAAGGACAGCTCTTGCTTGACTGTCACACTAAATTTTCCCCTCAACACACTTGGCCAAATCCCAAGAAAAATAAAAGGATTCTAGAGTTTATTTAATTTCTACTTCTACTTAAAATGACAGTAGTGATAACACAGCAGTGGGCATTTCACTGCCAAAACACGCCACACTCAAAAGAAATCAGAAAATGCTAGTACAGCAAAAATGAGACAAACACACAGGGTGATAAGCATATGAATGGCTACCACAGTTCCTCTCTGCACTGGCTTTTTAATACAGATACTACCTGCCGCTGAGTTTGACTTTGAAAACAATGCAAAAAAGTAAACAGACCATTTGCGTATCCGCCAAGTAAAAACACTTGGGAGATGGCAGGATAAAGCACCACTAAGCAAAATGAAAGGAAATAGGAAATGCTCAAAGCAAAACAAAACAACAGTCCAACAAACTCTCAAATAGCTAGTATAATATCTTACTCCACTAGCTTGTCAGTGTAGCTACTACCTACCACTGAGTATAAATGGGAAAATAATGCAGTTCTTGCTGAAGGGCTTGGGCATCAGACGTGGAATTTGCAAGGATTCCCAGTTTACAGTCATCTGCAGACTTGGTCAGGCAGAGGTCTTGGTTCATGGTCTGGATATCAGAAAAGTAAATGCTGTTGTCCCAGCACTAAGCAATGTAGGACACCACTTGCCACCTTCATACTCTTTGAAGAGGTACCTGCTGACCACACTGTGTGGGTATTGTCTTTTATACAATTTGCTATCCACCATGCCACAAAGGAATCTGCACTGCATTACCTTTATTAACTATGCTAGCATGGGGGACCACTGTTAGTAGCCTTTGCTACTCTTTCAAAGAAGTTAACCAGATTCATTAGGCAGGATCTACCCTTGACAAAACCAAACTGCTGTAGGTCTAGCCTGATGAGATTTTTAATATCATAGTTTATCTGGTCAATCATAATATATTCCAAGGCTTTGCAAATAATACATTGGCTTACAATTCCTGAAATCAGTGGTGGGACACCTTTGTGGAGTGGCATCACTACTGCTGTCATCAAACCTCAGAGACAAAGCCAGTGGATAAGCTCAGGACAAATAGTTTGAGTGGCTCTGGAAGGCCTTGTTTTGTACTGTTTATTAAATGGTCAAGTCTATTATCAGGTTCCATAACGGAATTATCTTAGTCTTGAAGGGCAACTTCAGTACATTTTCTTTAGTGATAATGGGGGGAGTCTGAGAGATTTAGGGATAAGTGGGCTTTAAATAGTCATCTCTGAGATAGAATTTGCACACTGAATTTGCTAGTATGTGTGCAATGTCTGTTGGATATGAGTAGGTGGTAACATTAGGAATAAGTTCAGAACAATGCTCTGTGCTCATAGGTTCATAGGTTGGTACTAGGCTATCGGCCCTAGGGCCTATACAAGCCTAGCCATAACAATTCCCTGGCTATTTCTTCCCACACTATTTACTTCCCTGGACCCCTGTCTAGCAGGGTGACTGACATGATCCCCAGGGTGAATTTCCTTTCTCCCATCCAATCATCAAGGTTCCTTTTGAAGAGGGCCAAAGAGGCGCTCTGCTTGACATGTATGGGCAGTCTATTCCAGAGTCTGGGGAGTCTCTGGGTCAGGAACATATCCCTCCAGCATGTTTTGTTTATTATGATTACAAGATTTAGATCCCTGGAGCATGTGGCTCTGAGGGATTGGGATTTCTTTAAGTGTAGCATGTCCAACAGCTCTGGGTTTGACATGGCCTTGTATGTTAAGCAGAGATCGCCTTGGAGTAGACGATATGCGACAGAGTATAGCTGGAGTTTTTTAAGGCGGTCAGCATAGGGCATCTGCTTTAGGCCTGTGATTCTTTTAGTGAGGCATTTCTGTGGCTTTTCTAGTTGTTGCAGATGTCTTGAGAGGTACATACAAAATGGGCATTGCATTCTATAATGGGTCTAATGAGGGATGAGTACAGTGGGACAATGACCTCCTTTTTTCTGGATGAAAAGCCCTTAGTGATGAGCTGTGCCACATAGAAGGATTTCCTGACTGTTGTGGCAATGTGGTTATTGAAGGTGAGACCACTGTTATTTCTTAGTTTCTGATATTCTCAGACTCGAGTCTATAGATATCTGTGCAGTTACTAAGACATGGTTTAAGGTGGCAGAGAGTACCCTAGCAATTCCACCTTCCTCACTTTTAGACCAGAAGCTGCCCAGACAAGGGCTAAAGTGGAGGTGTCTCAGTATACACCAATAACAAGCATATCTCTAAGGTAGTCAAATAGGAAGACATGCAGGAGTTCCAACACTTGCAGGTCATCACAGACAAAATCTCATACCATATTCTAGCCAGCTATAGATCACCCTCCATGTCTCAAGAAGTTCACAACACATACTTAGACCTACTTACCATCCAACCTAACACCTGTGTAGACTTGAAATCCTATACAGCCTCAAATCTACGGGCATAGAGATTCCTGGACTTTGTAAATACAAACACTCTTAACTAAATAGTGAATATGCTCACTAGAGTCTCCAAAATACTGGATTTCATACTCATAAATATTAGAGAATGTTGCATCCCCAACAAAATGTCTCATCCTGCCTGGTAAAGTCTCAAAATAAAGCTGTCTCCTTCAAAATCAAGATCAACTCCATAATCCCATTAAAACCAATAACAGTTAGGAGCTATTCCAAGGCAAATTACCTTTCATTAAGGGATGGCTTGTCAAAAATTCAATGCCCCTCCAAACCCCGAGGACAGAGAAGCCTATGTTGAATTGCTCTCAGAAACTCTGTACAACCATGTTAATCGCTGCACCGAGGCTGCTGTACCTACCAGAAGTAAGCCCAGGATAAATGAACTGCCCTGGTGGCATCCCAAATTAAATAGGATATACAATGAATGGAAAAAAAATATGGCAAAAATCAGGAAGGGCAATTCCCATAAAGGTAAAAACTCTCATCAAAAAAATAGGCAGCTAAAAAGGCTAATTAGGTCAGGTAAAGTCAACTTTGAGGTTAAGATAGCCTCCCAGGTGAAGATAATCATTGACTTCTTCAACTATGTCAGAAACATCAAGGGCAGTGCAGAGTAATGTACTGAATGCGTGGTTAATGGTGCCATAATCACCGACCTGGTGCCAATGTGTTACCAGACAAATTTAATTCCAAAATTACCCTTACCCTTCACTCCTACCACCCCCATAAAATATCTGCAAACATAACTCCTCCAACTATAACTAGGAAGCATGTACTGGCTGCAGTCACTAAGGCCAAGAACATGTCCAGCATATCACTCATACATTCAAGTCTCTCAACAGTAGTAATCCGCGATGGTGCAGCGGTAGCATTGTTGCCTCATAGCAAGAGGTTCCTGTTCGATTCTCAGCTAGTGTGCATGGAGTGCCTTCTGTGTGGAGTCTGCATGTCCTCCCCGTGGGTCGAGTGGTGTTCCGAAAGACATGCGTGAATCGGCGTGCCTTCGTTGAAGGTTGGGCGTCGAGCTGGCAACTCGGCACCATGAAAATTTACTGCCAATCATTAGCAGACCGGAGTTCCTCTGTGGTGACCCCTAACCAGGAAAAGCTGAAAGACAACAACAACAACAACAACAACAACTCAAGTCTCTCAACAACAGGTACTGTTATGACTCTGTCATAGTCCATGTTGGTACGAATGACTTGAGATGTACCTCTATGGACTATATGAAGAGAGACATGATTGAGCTCACTGAATATGTGTCCCAGGCAGGTATGTCCCTAGCCTTAAGCAGCATCCAATTATCACCCAGAATGATGCCTCAGTACAAACAGAAAATGACTGACTTTAACAATTGGCTTAGTTTCTGGTGTCAATTCCAAGGGGATCCAGTACCTGACAACCTGGGAGGACATGACTGACAGACCACGATGCTTTGCCAGAGATGGCCTTCATCTGTCTCCCCTGGGCTTCAGGCTTCTGGCAAAGGCTTTTGCTTCCCCCATAGTGCCTTTTTTAGGCAAAGTCATAAGGATAAAATTACCAACATGAAAAATTCTTCTAAATGAAAATTAAAGGTCATGCTGCTAAACCCTAGGAGTCTTAACATGAAACTGCACTCATTGCAAGCATTCCTCACCCTGGAAGATGCTGACATTTATACAGTCACTGAAACCTAGTTCAAAGCTGCAGAGAGCACCCCAGCCTTAGCAGGTTACTTGTCCTACCATACTTTCAGACCCCAAACAAAGGGTTACAAAGCCAAAGGAGGTTGCATTTCAATATTTATCAAAGACATACACACCTCCAGGTTGGTCAAACAATATGGCGCACAAGAGACACTCCAGGTGTAGTTAACTATTGACAAAATACCTATTCAAATCATAGTTAGCTACAGACCCCAACCATGACTCAGGAGGCCCACTCCACCTATCTGGACTGACTTGAATCCATCAAGATTCAACCCTCTACTCTGGTCCTGGGCAACTTTAACTACCCAACCATAGAGTAGAAGACCTATTCTAGCTCAAACATGAATGCCCAGAGATTCCTCGACTTTGTCAATGCCAATGCATTGGATCAGATGTCTGACACCCCCACAAGAGGTGAACATATGCTGGACCTGATAGTAACCAACATGAGTAGCCACTGTATTACTCCTACTGTGTCATCCTCCTTGGTAAGATCTGACCATAAAGTAGTCACTTTCAAAGTCATCTCTCCTGACCCCCCCTTGCCAGGGTCAAACAAAAAAATTTCCAAAGCTGACTACAACCTCCTGAGAGCAGGTATAAGCAGCTTCACAGCCACCATCTCTTCAGTTAAATCAAGCACTAATATCCAAGCCTACACCAAAAAACTATATGAGCACCTATATAGCTGTATGGACTCAGCAATACCTGACAGGACCAAATCATCTTCCTCAAGGAAGAGTAAACCTGTCTGGTGGACAGCAGCAATAAACAGACTCTATAATAAAAGAAAAAAATTGCTGTCCAGAACCAAGAAGGAGCAGGTGCCAAGTTGGAAGCAATCTCTCCTTTGTCTGAACAAGCAAATAAGGTCACTGGTGAAATCCAGTAAGACTAACTTCGAGTCCAAATTGGCCACATCCACTAAGGACAATCACAAGGCCTTCTTCGCATACATCTGCAGTCTCAAAGGTAACTCCCAAATCTGCTCTGAATTGGTGGTCAAGAATACCACATACACAAATGCTATAGATATAGCCAACCTGCTGGCAGACAAGTTCAGTGAAAACTTCACCCCCCTGTTCCCCCCATCAGTAAACCAGGGCATCCCCAGCACCTGCCCCCCTCCCATCATCACCAGTGAGCAGGTTATTAATGCCCTTTCAAAGACAAAACATATAGCCTCCATGGGACCCGACAACATCCCTGGCTGTGTCCTACATGAACTCAGACAAGAGCTCTCAGCAGCACTAGGCACCCTATTCAACCAAAGCATGAGCACTGCTTTCATCCCAGTAGTATGGAGGACAGCCACTGTCATCCCTCTGCACAAAGGTGGAGCGTCCACCAACCCATGCAATTGTAGGCCCATCAGCCTAACTAGCCTGATCTGTAAGGCCATGGAACACATTATCATGGACCTTATAAACAAGGACATTGGCAACCTCCAAATGCTTGATCCCACACAGTTTGCTTTTGTCAAAGGGAGATCATGCCTGTTAAACTTGGTTGCCTTCTTCAAAACAGTCACCAAAGCCATGGATGAGGGCAAGACAGTGCACACTGACTACCTTGACCAAGCCAAAACCTTCAACACTATTCCCCACTTGGGCATAATAGATAAACTCTCCCAGCTAGCCACCAACCCATATGTTACCAGATGGGTAGCTAACTGGCTCACTGATAGAACCCACTCAGTCAAAATAGGGGAAGCCACCTCTAGTAGTAGACCCTTAACAAGCAGCATACCCCAAGGGTCAGTCTTGGGGCCCCTGCTTTATGGGATATACTTTTCTGAGGTGCAAGCCAAAACCAGTGGTCTGTGGCTGACCAAGTTTGCAGATGACTGCTAGCTGGGCTCTGTCATAAATTCCACTAGTGATGTGAACATCCTCCCAGAGGGCCTTAACCAAACTAATGACTGATGCCAGAAGCATGGCCTCAAACCGAATGCCAAGAAATGCATCATTATCAGCAAAATAAATATTTAACAACCACACCAGCGGCAAACAAACCTCACTTTATTAAAATAAATGAAATTAATGGCTAAGCAATTCGACCATTCCACAGACATCATCAGAGTCACAAACTCATTGCACACAATGCATCATTATCCCCTTTGGGGAAAATGGTGTCCCCACTAATTATCACATTAATAACAACGTACTAAGCATGCAATCAGTCGTGAGGGACTTGGGCACCCAGGCTGATAGGAACCTGACTTTTGACCACCATATTGCCTCCGTTGTACAGAAGGCTTTCTACACAGCCCACCTCATAACTAAGGGTATTTCATCCAGGAACAAGGAGGTCATAACATCCCTGTATTCCTCCCTTATCAGACCCATTATCGAGTACAATTCCTCCTTTGGCATGTACTTTGCCAAGCACATGCAGCAGTTGGAGAGACCACAGAGGTTCCTGACCTGGAAAATCCAGGGTCTCAAACACAGATCCTATACAGTTAGGCTAAAAGCCCTGTCCCTCTACTCAGTCTCATACAGACAGTTCAGAGGTGACCTGTGTCTGGCATACAAGGCCATCTCAGACTCAGCCTTGATGGAGTTGCTGCATATCTATAAGTCAACCTCCACTCGCACAACCCACAAGCAAGGTCTCAACCTGTTCTGTGACATTAATAGAACTTGTTGGCAGGATAGCTTTGTGTCCCAGTGACTCCCCCATCTGTGGAATAGACTTCCTCTGCATGTCAAGCAGAGTACCTCCCTAGCCCTCTTTAAGAGGAACCTGGTCGACTGGATGGGAAACAGAAAATATACCCCTGGGATCCTACCTATGTCCCTGCTGGGAAGGGAAAACAGGTGCTGATTTTGTGGAAACATGGGTGAAATTCTTGGCTAGGCTTATAAGGGCCTCCAAGCCAATAGCCTACTATCATCCTGGTCTATGTCATTTAATCAACTGTTTAGAATGTCGAATAACAGAAGTTCGAATGGGGAAGTTCGAAAAATAAAAATGTCAAAGCCACGGAAATACGAATTGAGTGTGATGGACATTGGGGTTAGGGTGCGGGTAAGCTAAGTGTGCGATAGTGATGGACTTTAGGGTTAGGATGCAGGTAAGGTAAGTGTGTGATAGTGACAGACTTTAAGGTTAGGGTGCGGGTAAGGTAAGTGTGCGATAGTGACAGACTTTAGGGTTAGGGTGCGGGTAAGGTAAGTGTGCGATAGTGACAGACCTTAGCATTAGGGTTTGGGTTAAGGTTAGTGCATAGATAGTTGTGCATGTAAGGTTTAGTGTAGGTTTATTAGGTTTTTGGTGTGCTTGTGCTGTGTGTGTGTTTTTCGGAACAGCAAATTTTTTCCCTGGGAAAAGAATTTGCTGTTCTGAGGTTTCGATGTTGTCACATTTCGAACTTCCAAGTTCGAACATATGGTGTTTGAAATTTTGGAAGTTCGATTATATGACATAGACCCATATCATCCTATGAACCTATGGACCCAGATATTATCCCAGGATGCCTCCTGAACAGTGTAAAATATGACTTCTTGGGACTCTTGGTGTCATTATTTAACTGTAGTCTTAAAAATGGCTTTGTGCCATATGAATGGAAGACTGCTAAAATCATCCCCTTCATAAGGGAGTACCTTCAACAGATCCTGGAAACTACAGACCCTTTAGTCTGACTAGTCCTATTTGCAAAGCCATGTTAAAAATTATCATGGAAATTATCAACAAGGACATAGGAGACCTCCAGACACTGGATCCATCCCAGTTTGCTTTTTTCAAATTAAGGTCATGCTTCTTTAAAAAGGTCACAAAGGCGATGGCTGAGAGGAAAACAGTGCATACTGCCTAACTAGATCTGGCTAAAGCATTTGATACATTAGCCAGCTAGGGCAATAACGACACATTTACAGAACTAGGTATAAACCCTTTTATAATATGCTGGATAGCTAGCTCACTGATAGAACCCAGATGGTTAGAATCAGTGAAGCCACTTCCCAAAGAGGCCAGTCACCAGTGGAGTTTCCCAGGGCTTTCTGCTAGGCCCACACCTCTTTGGCATTTATGGCTCAGATGTCAAAGCCAATGTTGAAAGCCTCTGGCTAACCAGGTTCACAGATGATTACAAACTGTGAGCAACCATTGAATCCCCCCCAAGACAAAAACACACTTCAGGAAGGTCTAACACAGGCAAACACTTGGTGGCAAAGCCGTCTTAAAACTCATTACCAAGAAATACATTATAATTATCAGTAAAACACCCCTAAATACTGATTCATTAGTCAGGGATCTGGGAACTCACATAGATAGTAACCTAACCTCTGACCAACATGTGTCCAAGATAGTAAGGAAATCCTTCTATGTTACTCAACTTACAATAAAGAGCATGGCATCTAGTTCCAGAGATGTCACTATAGCACTGTACTTGGCCTTCATCAGGCCCATCATAGAGTATAATGCCCCCTTCAGTATGAACCTGACAAGATACATGCAGCAACTGGAATATCCACAAAGGTTCCTTACAAAAAGAATACAGGGAGTAAACAGAATGCCCTACACTGATTGCCTGAAATCCCTGCCTCTTTACTCAGTATCATACAGACTTCTGAGATGTGATCTTTGCCTGGCATACAGTGCATCCCTGCACCCTGTTTTGATGAACCTTTTGCATGTCTGTAAAACAAACAGCATCAGAACTACAAGATTAAATAAACTAAATTTTGCTTGTGACATAAATAGGGCATGTTGAAAAGACAGATAGGTTTCTCAGAGATTTCCCATTCTTTGGAACAAGCTCACCATCTATGTAAAGTAGAGTAGCTCCCTATCCATATTTTAGTACAACTTGGATCAGTGGATGGGTAATCAGAAATTCAGCTGAGGTCTGACACCCATGTCTGTGATGGACAAAGGCAGTCAGAAAACCACCCCTCTATAGATCAGATTTGTTGGTCACATTTGAGTTGCACAGCTAGGCTTATAAAGGTTAAGTTGTTGTTAGCCTGGTATACACCTATGAACCTATGAATGGAGCTAAAGTAGGATTTGTAAATGTCTCTAGCTTTAGCTGCTTTAGTAGATTTAATAAGAAGTTTTCAAGATTTAATCAATTATCTGCTTTTATCCTTTATATGAGTTTATTTTGATCTGTGTACACTAAAATTTTTTTCTTTTACTCTAGAGTTTATTTATGATGTTGGACCATCAGGGTGGTTTGTTTTTAATTTGTACTATTATATTTCAATCTACTTGGAACTCCAGCTTTATAAGAACTCCTTTGTGAAGCTACCTACTTTGACAATCTATGGAGTGATGCTGATATAAGTGAATTTTGAAACTTTGCCATAAAATTTGATGCAAGTAGTATTTATTAATTTTATTTTATTCATTTTCCAAAGTAGAGCACTGATCTCCATCACACTTTTTCAAACTCAGAAAAGGAGCAGTGTTTGGTAAACTAACTTGCTCAGAGTTACTCAGTTAGGGAATGGAAGCTGAGGGAATCAAACCTTGCACTTCTGGACCACAGGAAACAGCTCATTAGCAGTTCCTTAATTCTCTTTGCCAACTACCAAACAACAGAATAACTGCAATCTTTGAATTATGAAATGTTGGTTTCAGTGGCTTTAGAATTTATGAAGGTGAAGAATGATAGTTTTATGATCTGAGGAGATACGAGGAGAATAGAACATGATGAAGCTATTCATAAGGACTAGTCAAGAGTGGTTCTCCTGAATCCAGTGATATAACCATGGGTGCATGTTTTAAAAGCTGCCTCTATTATGGTATGTTTAAGTGGCTCCCTTTGTTTGTGAGAGGTGACAAAAGTGCAAAAAAATTGAGTTTACTGTTGCCAGCAGTTAGTTTAAGACTGGTACACAGTAGCGTACCTTTTGGTAAGTTACACAAATGGATTCCCAGTTGCATCAGCAGATTGGTGATATGGATACTAAGACTATATAAAGCAGTTGTTCATAGGTTCATAGATGATTACTAGGCTAATGGCACAAGAGCCTTTACAAGCCTAGCTAATAATACCCAGGATATGACAATATTACAGCTTAATTCCCCAGACATGGGACTTGGTAGTATCAGGGTAGTGGGTCTTTGGATTTTGGAGCCCTGAGTAATTTTACAGACTACCTCTGTCCATAAGGGGCATGAACAGTACCCCAGGAGTGAATTTATGGTTCCCCATCCATTTATCCAAATTCTTTGTGAAGAGAGTGAGAGACGGGCTTTGTTTTACAAAGATAGGAAGTTTATTCAATAGATGAGGTAGCCTTTGGGATACAAATCTGTCTCTCCAGCAAGTTCTGTTAGAGTCACAAATAAGGTTCAGGTCCATGGAACACGTAACCCTCATATAATTTTTCTTGCAAATATGTAACATTTTCATCTGGGCTGGATCAGAGAATGCCTTGGAGATCAGACGTGTCTTTCCCTTTGTATTTTTAGTGAGAAATCTCTGGGGCCACTTCAGTTGGTGTAAGTGCCTAGTTAGGTACATGCAGAAGGGAGCATTGTACTGAACTATAGACCTGATGAAGGCCCAATACAATGGCACTAAGACTTCCTTTGACCTTGATGCCATGCCTTTACTTATAAGCTGAGTCACACAGAAGGATTTCCTCACTACTGTAGCTACCTGGTAGACAAAGTTTAAGTTTATATCTATCTGTTTTTCTAGGTCCCTCACCACTGGGTCTACTTTTAGGAGTGTGCTATCAATATTATAAATTGCAGGTATATCTGATTATACATTTTTAGCATTTAGTCTCAGACCATAGTTTTGGCACCAGTTGTTTGTCATTGTCAGGCCTGTTTGTTGAATGTCAGCATCATTTGGGGATTCAGTGATTGCTCCCAGCTTACAATCGTCATCAAAGTTAGTGAACCAGAGGCCCCCAACATTGGCCTTCACTTCAGAGAAGTATATACCAAACAGGAGAGGTCTCAAGCCCTATGGGACACTGATTGTAACAGGTTTCTTATCAGAAGTGGATTCACCTGTCTGGACAACATGTGTCCTGTCAGTGAGCCAGTTTACTATCCACCTGACAAGGTAGGGGTTTATGCCTAACATAGTAAGTTTATCCATGATCCCAGAGTGGGGGGTTGTGTCAAAATCATTGGCCAGGTCTGTATAAATGATGTGTGCTGTTTTACCCTCATCTATGGCCATGGTGATTTTCTCAAAGAAGTCCAGCAGATTGAAAAGGCAAGACCTTCCTTTGACAAAGCCAAATTTGGTCTGGTCCAGTGTTTGGAGATTTGCTATGCCATTATTGATAAGGTCCATGATTATTCTCTCTGTGGCCTTGCAGATAAGACTGGTCAAGCTTATGGGTCTGTAGTTCCCTGGGTCAATTGATGGGTCCCTGTTGTGCAGAGAGATAACTGTTACAGTCCTCCAGTCCTCTGGGATAAAGCCCATCCAAAGGCTGTGGTTAAAGAGGGCTTCAATTGGCCATGGTAGATCATGTTTTGATCCATTTAGGAAGTATCCTGGAGTGTTGTCAAGACCCATGGAGGCTGGAGTTTTGGCTTTAGTGAGCGCAGTAAAGACCTGTTGTCTCATAATGACAGGTAAGAGGATGGTTATAGGTATTTCTTTGAGTGTTGTAGGAGGTGATGGGCGAAAAAAGTTTGAACTGAACTTTTCAGCCAGCACATTTGCTATAGGTTCAGTGTTGCCATTCATGATTAACTTGGAACAGTGCTGATCATTTCCCCTGAGGTTACAAACATAATTAAAAAAGCCTTATGGTTATCTTTCACCTGGGAGACTATCTTTGCCTCATAGTTTGCTTTGGCAAATTTAACCATCTATCTCTCTAATTTATTTGTTTAGACTGGTGAGTGTTTTTGCATTGTTTTGTCTGTTCCTTCTTGGCTTTGGGGAGGATTTTTTTCCTTTTGCTGAATAGCTTATTTATGCTAGGGGTCCACAAGGGTGATTTATTTTTGCCAGTAATCATAGATTTGACTTGGACATGTACTGCCTCCTCTATGCAGCTATGAATTTGGTTATACAGTGCTTTTGTGTACAGCTCAGATTAGGCCTTACTGCCATCCGAGTTTAGAGGGACTTGGAGGTTTAAAGTTTGAGGTAATTGGCCTTAGCAAAGTTTTTTAACAGGTTTGAAGTTTGATGGGTGTTCCAAGTTAGTTTTAATACTGAAGGAGATTATTTTGTGGTCATATCTTACCAGGGAGGAGTTAATGCACGGGAAGGAACAACATCCACCCATGTTCATGAGTACCAGGTCTAACATATTTGTACCTCTTGTTGGGGATCTAGCTAACTGCTGAAGGACATTTGCACTGATGAAGTCCAAAAACCTCTGAGCAAGTGAATTATGGGTCGTATAAGTCTCCCAATTTATGGAGGAGTAGTTGAAGTCACCCATAAGTATGTTGTTAAGCTAAATGTTAAGAGATACCAGTAGGTTTAGGTAGGAACTATAGTTTTCCAGACTTGTAATGACTCATATCATGCAAAGATATGATACGTGGTCGTACCTATGGTTAGTTGGGTATGGAGCAGCTCAAGCAAGTCATGTTGTTGGACAAGTCTAACAGTGTACTTGTCCTTTATGAATGCTGAGACACCTCCTCCACTTTTTATTCTGATCTGAGGGGGATTGAAATGTATGAAACACATCATAGCCTTTGATAGCCGCGGTGTTCTCTATGGTTCTGAACCATGATTCCATGACAACACATATGTCTGTATTCTCAAGGGTGAGGAGTGCTTCTAGGGAGTGCAGCTTTTTATTTAAACTCCTCATGCTGAGCAGCAGTACTTCTAGGTGGTTGTGTGTGATTTTTATTATGTTGGATGGTTTAACAACTTGACATGGCCTAGAAAGGCACTATGGAGATGGATAAAGTTTTTGGCAGTATCCAGAAGCCAAGTGGTGATAAGTGCAAACCATCTCTGGCAAAACATTGTGGTTTGTCAATCATGTCTCCCCAGGCAGACAGATATTGGATTCCCTTGTTGTGACACCAGAAACTAACCCAATTTTGAAGTCAATCATTTTTTGCTTGTACTGTGGCATCATCATTACTGAAGTATTTCCAGATGCAGCTCTCTGCATCAAGCACAATATATCCCTTAAGAGGACACAGGGAACCCACTCAGTCCAGGGTGTGGATTTTTCTCTCTGTCTCCTTCCAGGTTCCCAATAAGACTCCCCACTGGCACAGCTATAGAGCTGAGTCCTCAGAAAAGTGTCCAAACCAAGTCCTCCAGCAACACACACACACACACACACACACACACACACACACACACACACACACACACACACACACACACACACACACACACACACACACACACACACACACACACACTGGGAAAGGCTGGCACAGATTTACTAGCTATGCCCACTTCTGCCCATGCTACAAGGTAGTTACTGCCACCAGACACTCCAAAGCCAGCTACGCTAAGGCTATTACCTGGCTACCCCATTATACTGAGTGAAATTAATTTTTAGTACAGATGGTAGTGGAGTGGCCACAGAGTCACCAAATAGATATGAATACTCTCAAGAGTTAAAATATTCTCTGAAGGACTAGCCACAATGAAATGTTTAAATATATTTAATAATAAAAGAACATGAAAATCCTAAATATCTGTTTATAATAAACACCAGAGCTTCAACCACAAGAAATGGGAGGGTGGCCTAATGGTTAAGGTCTTTGCCTTATAAACACAAGGTGAAGGGTTTGAGTCTCACAAGGGATAATTGGCTAGCCTTAAATAGGCTCGCAAGGACAGTTAGCCTAGTTCTAATCTATGATCATATAAATATTAAAAATAACATAGATGAATAGTTTTACATAACTACAGAAAAAACAGTACTTAACTAATCTCACTATATTTTCCTGACTGATCTAAAGAAGTACTATTCCCTGGTCACTAACTAGAGCAAGGCAAGATATAAGTGAGGAATCCTTCTTTGTCAGGTTCAAAAAACAGAGTGCAATGAGATTTCAGTCTCATCTACTATTAAAACATCATTTTTGTCCTAGGTAACAGAACGACATCACATATTTCTGGTCATCTGACTTCTGGTTCCCATACTACTCCCATTGCTAGAAACTGAACCAGAATGTAGCACATATGTGTCACCATGCATGCAGATAGAGCTTTGTTGAGATGTATTACAGCATCTGCAAGCTATATAACCATAAAACAATTCCAGTCTTCCTACTGGAGCTAATAAACCATTTTTGGCACAGCCATTTTGTTGCTGGCTGCAGTGAGAACTGCAAGGTACAATCTTTATGGCCTAAATTAAGTAATTTAATTTCTTACTATTTTTTAAAGTTAGCTGGACTGAGATTAACCTTTTCTCTTCCAGTATCCTCTGTTAAAACATATAGATTGAATCAGTTGCAATACAGTCAGGACCCACTCTTGGTACATTTTTAACACAAGCAGCTTTACAAATACATTTTCAACACAAGTATCTGTACAAATCAGTTTGATATACAAATGACATATACTTTTTTTTACAAAATTCCAGCTAGCTGTGCTGGCATATGTTACACATCCACTGCCCTACTTCTCCTGGCATAGCTGGCAATACCTCACATTGTCACAGTCATATTAGTGGTACCTGAAAATAGTCAGCTGGATGTAAGTAACCATTATGAGCTCTTAATTGATGAAGTCCACTCAGTAGCAATAGCAAACAAGATAAGTAGCAACATATATGACGTGGGAAATTGGAGCTCACCTGCAATTATAACTTAGTAGGTAAACATATTCTTAGTTACAGTGTTCTTGTAACAATAATAACAATGATCACTTTTAACATATACTGCTAGCAGCCTTATTCAGCCTACCAATTTGAAAAGTGAACAAAATCATTACTGGTTAACAGCTACATGTCTGCATGTAATTCAGGTTTTTATCTGTCTATATGTATTACACACACACACACACACACACACACACACACACACACACACACACACACACACACACACACACACACACACACATAGATATATTGCACTACATGTCCTTCATTGTATGTCTATCTTTGGCCTGGGTGGTTGCTGAAAAGGGCTTCAGAACTAGCACACTTATCTGGTTAACAAATTCAAACTAAATAATTTCCATTTGATCACAACAGGTATTGAGCAAGAACAGACAATTCCTTTAGTTTAGAAACAAGTCAGATACAATAGCACAGAAAGCTGGAAACAAAATAAGAATGAATAACAGCAAAACACACGAGGCAAATTAGATGTGCAATGGCAGGTGAATTTGCTTTCAAAAGTAGGAAAGTCAATGATCAGCATACAGTGAGTTTCATTGCAGGAAGCTGTGTGCTCAAGATAAAGCCTTGCTCTGAGTTCCTTAGTTAAAACTTGAAAAGGCTATGGCAAATCTCTCTAAAGCTAAGATAAAAGAGTAATCAGTAGGAGCCAGATAATTACTCCCAGGATTTGGGACACAGTACATTATTCCCTCCATTGCTGGGTATGCAGACATCTTATTTGACATGTGTTGCACAAGTCCCATACTACCAATGTTAAAGCAGGTATCGGTGCTACTGGCATACTTTAAAATGCTGATGCTCATTAGGCTCAGTAAGCAGTGCAGACAATATGGATATGCTTTTCTATTTTTCAAGTAATACAATAGACCTGCTTTATGCATATCCTTTGATATAGAAAGCATTACATTAAACTGATCACTTAACTTACCCTTAACTTTTTACTAAGCATGCTTTGAACTTTTACATTAAACAGTGCTTGTTGGTTGATATCAATAAATACAATTTTTAGTTTTTACTATAATGTTCAGTTCTCAAACTATCAATAGGCTGCAAACATTATCCCACCTTTTGTATTCTTATGTCTGCATCTTATGAATTTGGTAGTCTTCATCAGTTTGTGCCATAATATAATTTCTGTCTATCCTGATTCTTGTTCTCTGGTGATGAGTTTATTTTATAATAATTTTCAGGCATCAGTAGTTTGCTTCTCAATCTCCCATCTATTCATAGTTGAGCTGCTGAGAGAAAGATTCCCTGCAATTGACTCTTCCTATATTCTAAAATAAAATAACAGTTGTGACGACCATGCCCTGGCCCAGCAATCAAGGAGCCTCAATCCTCACCACTAACACCAGGGAAGTCGTCTCCTAAAAGAGAAAAGGATAACTAATGTACACAGTAAAGTACAATTTCCCTTAAGTGCACACAGAGATCACTGTCCGTCTGGGGCTGGTTGCTCCCTTGCTCTCCAGGTCCCCAATAAGACACTGTACTGGCATAGCTATAGGGTCCAGATCTCAGCCTAGCTGGCAAGCTAACCTCCAGTACCTTGTCTGTCAAACCAGTGCTTTGTGTCCCTGCCCAGGTAGCTGACACACACCCACACTTTGAGATAAGTATTTATACAACTTCACAGGCACTCCTGGGAAAGGCTGACACAGATTCTCTAGCTATGCCCCTTTACCCAGACTATACGGTAGTAATTACTGCCACCACCAGCTTAATAATTATCAGCTACCCAAAGGCCCTTGAAAGGGTGTCCAATTATTACTGTGCAATATTATTATCCAATTGGTAATGTGACAATTCAGTCTAAGGCTTATTAGAGTGGCCTATTAAAATAACCTCTATAAATATGCAGTGTACTCTAGAGCCTATCTCTACACAAACCAGCCACAGGTAAAGGTTTCTAAAATATTTAATAATAAATAATTAAAACACAAGATAATACTACTACATCACAGATATATCTAAGAGTTCAGAGATCACACAAAAACTTAAAATAATACAGTAGGACATGTCTGATGTCAAAGAAAAACACTTAATCTAACTTTCTAATCTTTAGCTAATCTTAAGAGAAAACACAGTGCTATAATCCTACTTACATACATAAAGAGCATAAGCAGTGCTGGGTTGACAGCCCAAGACAAATGCTTTCAGTCTCTCACTGAACAATAGTTTTAAAACATTAACAGACAGCTCTGCTAAGGCCCTCCCAAATTACATAATTTTGACACTTAGGTTTTCCCAGTATTCACATTACATCATTTTGATACTTAGTCTGGAGTTCTCAGGCCACAAATTGCATTATTTAGCAAGCTAAAACCTGCTCAGGAAACTACAACAATAAAAGACATTTCACATATATACTCTAACAATTATTCCTTAAGTTAAGACAATAGAAAGAATGTGTTCAGCCAGATGCTTCGGCACTTTTTTTTTAGATAATTATAAATTCAAAGAACATTTTAAATGCTTGGCTTGATTTTCCTTACAGCAGATGGCAATGTTGCAGCAATCTAGAAGTTCACCTTTTACAGTGTTTTCTTTCATTTAAGAACACAAGCCTGTATTTTACATTTATTTATACAAATGATAGAATTATGTATCAAATTCTATTTGACTAGGCTGTCAGCCTTCGCCAATCTTTCCCCAATCTTCACATCTCTTCCCCCCTGGAGAACTCAAGCTAGTTTTTCAAGTGACCTTTGAGAAACACCACTTGAGAGGGTTAGGTCTATCTGAGGGTACCTCACCCCATTCCCTGTCTTGAGAGTCCATCTGCATTGACATTGCTACTCCCACTGCGGTGCTGCACTGATATATCATATGTGTGCAACCCCAGGCTCCATCTTAGCAACTTGGCATTTTGCTGACTGGCTCTGTTTAACCATATTAGAGGGTTGTGATCTGTCATTACACTGAATTTTCTTCCATACAGATAAGGCTGAAGTTTCTGCAATGCCCACACTATAGCTAGACATTCATTTTCTACAGCTGCATAGCATTCCTCCCTGGGTTGTAGCCTAAAACTGAGATAAACCACTGGGTGCTTTTCTCCCTCTGAAGAAATCTGGCTAAGTACAGCCCCCACCCAATGGTTCGAAGCATCCACCTGTACAACAAATTCATTGCTGTAATCTGGACCGGCTAACACAGGGGATCCTCCCAAAGGTTCTTTAAGCTTCTGAAATGCCTGCTCACATGCTGATATCCACACTACCTTATCTGGCCTGCTCTTCCTTGTCAGGTCTGTGAGGGGAGCAGCTATGGTACTATAACTGGGGACAAACATTCTGTAGTACCCTGCTGTCCCTAAGAATGTCCTCACCTGCTTTTTGCTAACAGGCGCAGGCCATGCCTGAATAGCTTCTACTTTGGCAGGTTCTGGCCTTATCTTACCACTCCCCACTCTATGTCCTAGGTAGGACACCTCTGCCATACCCACCTGACATTTGCTCGGCTTAATGGTCAAACCTGCCCTCTGTAGCCTGCCCAGCACCTCCCTGACATGCTGAATGTGCTCTGGCCAGGAATGGCTGTAGCTGGCAATATCATCTAGGTAAACAAGGGCAAACCCTCCTGCTCCTGCTAGGATATTATCCACCAGCCTCTGGAAAGTCACTACGGTATTATTTCATCCCAAAGGGCATATTTGTGAACTCATACAAGCCAAAAGGAGTCACAAAGGCTGACTTCTCTCTAGCACTGGGAGTCAAGGGCACCTGCCAGTAACCCTTGGTAAGATTAGTGGTTGTAAGATACTTAGCCCCACCCAGCTGCTCTAGGGCCTCATCTGTCCTAGGCATGGGGTAAGCATCTGACTCTGTGTGACTATTTAATTTCCTGTAATCCACACAGAACCTGGCACTGCCATTATTCTTTGGCACCAACACCACTGATGAGGCCCAGGGACTGTTGGACTCTTGAATCAGCCCTAGCTCCAACATCTCCTGTACCTCCTCCCTCAGAGTCTGTTTGCCTCTCTCAGGTACCCTGTAAGGGGCCTGCCTAATAGCCCTTTGGGGTCCTATATCTGCTCCCTGGTTTCCCAGTGAACGTGTCCCCAAATTCCTGCAACACTGTTCAGATTTCTCGAACCTGGGTAGGAGATAGCTGCTGGGACATTGCTACCCCTTCCACCAAGGTGTCAGCCCGAGCCTCACTGAGGAAATCAGTCTCCAGATCTCCCTCAGACTCCTCCTGCAATCCACTGCAAATGCTCAGCACAAGGGCCTCCCTATCATGGTAAGGTTTCATCAAGTTAACATGGTACAATTTGTGCCCCTACCATCTGCCTAGGACTTCCACCATGTAGTTAACATCACTTACCTTTCTTACCACCTTGTAGGGTCCCTCCCAAGCTGCTTGCAGCTTGTTGTTTCTGACAGGAATGAGAACCATTACCTGCTGCCCCCCAGCATATTCTGTAGCTCGAGCATTCCTGTCATACCACACCTTTTTCTTTTGTTGGGCTTCTGCCAGGTTTTCCTGGGCCAAGCCCATGAGTTCCCAGAGCCTTGTCCTGAGGTTTAGGATGTATGCCACAACAGACTCCTTGTGAGACTCACTCACCTTCCCACTTATCTCGAATTAAATCTAGAGGTCCCCTCACCCCATGCCCATACAGCAACTCAAAGGTGAAAACCCTGCGGATTCCTGGGGAACCTCTCTGTAATGTGACTACCCAGTCTAAGGCTTATTAG
Organism: Protopterus annectens; assembly: GCF_019279795.1. Classification (NCBI taxonomy): domain Eukaryota; kingdom Metazoa; phylum Chordata; order Ceratodontiformes; family Protopteridae; genus Protopterus; species Protopterus annectens. Next base: position 585,129,345 of record NC_056726.1, on the reverse strand, counting down.
AGTGGCCTATTACGATAACCTCTGTAAATATGCAATGTACTCTAGAGCCTATCACTACACAAACCAGCCACAGGTAAAGGTTTTTAAAATATTTAATAATAAATAATTAAAACACAAGACAATACTACTACACCACAGAGATCACACAGAAACTTAAAATAATACAGTAGGACAGGTCTGATGTCAAAGAAAAACACTTAATCTAACTTTCTAACCTTTAGCTAATCTTAAGAGAAAACACAGTGCTATAATCCTACTTACAGACATATAGAGCATAAGCAGTACTGGGTTGATGGTCCAAGACAAATGCTTTCAGTCTCTCACTGAACAATAGTTTTTAAAACACTAACAAACAGCTCTGCTAAGGCCCTCCCAAATTACATCATTTTACACTTAGTCTGTAGTTCCCAGGCCACAAACTGCATTATTTAGCAAGCTAACACCTGCTCAGGAAACTAAAACAATAAAAGACATTTCTCATGTATACTCTAACAATTATTCCTTAAGTAAAGACAATAGAAAGAATGTGTTCAGCCAGACGCTTCGGCACCATTTTTTTAGATAACTGTAACTTCAAAAAACATTTGAAATGCTTGGCTTGATTTTCCTTACAGCAGATGGAAATGTTGCAACAATCTTAAAGTTCACATTTTAGAGTGTTTTCTTTCATTTAAGAACACAAGCCTGTATTTTACATTTATTTATACAAATGATAGAATTATGTATCAAATTCTATTTGACTAGGCTGGCAGCCTTCACTCATCTTTCCCCAATCTTCACAACAGTTTTCATAACGTTTGCTACTGCCCTTTCTCATTATAGTTTTTCACTTTAAGGATAATTATCTCCACTCTTTCATTGGCTGCAAATAGTGTGATCTCACCATTTTTGATTTAGTAGGCTTTGTTTTGTAGGCCACTGTCAGATACTACAGTATCAAAAATCCCTTGTCTTGAGAATATAAATTTTAAGGCACATTTATCTATCAATCTGATTAATTCAGGATCCTTAGAAAAATAATGCACACATATAAGATGTAAAGATTCCTTGACATGAAAAAAATCTCCAACCACTTGTCTTCACAGATGATCTAGCAGTAGATATGATATACTTTCTTCTTTTACATTGCTGTTGTGCTAGGAATTGCAAATGACAGCTCTGTGCTACTTGTTTTAGTGTCAAAATACACTTGCAGTACATTCTATCTCTTGCTACTTTTTTGTACTTTACTACTCCCTGATGCAATTCATTCGTCTGTCTTAATGTTTGAGTAATAACTGTATTTTGCTTTAAACAAAAACCTTAGATACACATTATTTCTTCCTGAAAGAAAAGTAAACTCAAAATTCTTTCCCAGTTATTTGGATTATTTTCAGTTTGGCATTTCCCATATCATCATCATAGTAACTGAATTTTTAAGTCATGTTTAGTACCCTCAATTAATTATTTTTCTTTTTCTTCTGTCATTGGTGACAGTGAAGTTACCTGAACAATCAATAGACAACTAACAAGGTGTAAAGTTTTTCAAAGAGAGCCAGCAACAAGATTCTGTTAAACCATCATTACAAAGGATGTTTAACAAGCTGTGGATATGAGTGATATAAACAACTTCATTCTCAAAGGTACCCTTCACATACCTACCCTTTAGTCATCTTTCTCATGCTTGCTCAGATGATAGCACATGTACTGTTTGGGTTTTCACAATCATAGTAGGCTTTAGGGGGTCTATATCACATAGTCGAAGTTACGTAACTTCGAACACCTAATGGCCGAACCATTATGCTCGAAGTTACGTAACTTTGACTACCTAAAAAAAAACACAACAAACAACAAAATAAACTGTTGTAAGCAGGGGTGCAAGCCCCCCTGCACCATCCATGTAGGGGGCTGGGCCCCCCATATCTCCTGCTACTTAAATATACCAACTCCAAAATCGCACCACATTGAACAGAATGGAAACCTCCACCTATGGAGAATTCCATTCACACGCTCGAACTTTTACAAATTCGAATGTATGGTCTCGACCATATGTGGTTAGAACTTGTAAAAGTTCGATGACATGATAGGAACCTGGCTTTAGACACAGTGAACCCTGTGGTCATTGGTGGCCTGTTCCTGGGGAGGGGCCCCCAATCACAACAAGTTATCTTAAATTAATATTTCAGTCTGTCAACCCAACAAAAGCTAGTACAGCCTTCCTGTATACTTCCTAAACCAGGTGGGTAATAATAACCCTTATTTATATCTCCTTTAAAATTCAAATATATTCTGGTTATAGTAACAGTTGTTATCAAATAACAGGCTTCAAAATTCCATTAAATATTTTACCACTGACATAGTGCCATGGCTTAGTTAAATCCTGCTGGTGGACATTCTCTCCACTAAAATTAACAACATATCTAGCTTTAGGTACCAAACGTTGCTGCTGGTTGTAGAAAAATGTACTAATTTCCTGATTATGCTCTTACCTTAACAGGGCTGTGATATGACCCTTTTAAAATAAAGCTGATAATGAACATGAGAAACGTAAGGGCTAGCGAGATCAGCAGCCCAGAGTGACTGATCTCAGTGCAAACCCTGAATTTTAGGAATCTTTATAAATACTGGCAGAGCACTAGATACTATAGTGTTCAACTTCTTTGCTGAAGAATTTTGCACAATGCCAAAAATAATAGTAGAATAAAGGCTCACAATCAACAACATGCTTAAGTATTTTTCTAATTCACTTAAAAAGTTAATAGAATAACATCTTTTGCATCAACATGCAGTTTCGGACTATAAGAAGTATAAAACTCTGTTTGAATTTATTGGCTGCCTCTAATTCTGAATGATTTAACAGCAAATCAACCTTTATACAAGGGGAGGTCTCTGAAATCAGGGACAATGACAGGTATGCATTACTCCTAAATGAAGTAAATAAAAATTACTTATCCCTGCTGTTGTTTGGTGACTGCTAAACAGCAGTCACTGATCTGGTATGGCTGTATCAGTGTTGTACAATGTACTGTTATTTGGTGAAATAAGTACAAAACTGGTATTACTAGGACTTGTGTGTGTGTGTGTGTGTGTGTGTGTGTGTGTGTGTGTGTGTGTGTGTGTGTGTGTGTGTGTGTGTGTGTGTGTGTGTGTGTGTGTGTGTGTGTGTGTGTGTGTACAAAAGATATCACAGAATTTTATCTGTGCACACACCCAATAAAGCCGTAAAGTCAAGACACGTACATTATTTTTCTGGGTATCAGTAAAAAATGCAGTTAACGAGTAATTATATTTCAAAAGTAAGGCATAAAATATATCAGATAACATTTGGGAACTTAGATATTCTAGGAGTCCCAGTCTAACACCAGAGGCATGCATAGGCATTGAATGTCTTTTTTTTGGTGGGGGGTAAGGAAGGCAAGCTGTATTCCCAGATAGGTCATGTGTATCCTTACAGCAACAGTCTTGTTAGTTTATTGTGATCTCCTATTTTGTCAGCTTTGAGCATTAATCCTTGGGCACAACTTAGGTCTTCCTTGAAAGAAAAAAAAATACTGAAATTCTTTTCTTTCTCATGATTTTTGTTTAGAACACTGTTGGATTAAAATGTTAAAAAATGCTATAAGTTGCATCCCAGAGAATCTATAACCCCCTATAACTTCTGGGGGCACCAGCTTAATTGAGTTATTTCCTAAATAGTTATTGTTCTGTCTTGGTCAGGAAAGCTGTGTTGAAAGTATGCAAGGAAAACTAAAGCTGAACCACAGTGAATTTCTTTCCTTAATTATAATTTCTCTTCAAGCCAACACTGGATGAAAAGTTTGTGTAAAAAACAACAACTTTGAAATGCACATCAGAGCACATAGAAAGTTATGGCTTCTTGGAAAAGCTGAGCAGTAAGGCAAAATGTGAGAAAAGGAAGAGAAAAGTAATGTACATGGTATGGAGGGCCCATGATGGAGGGAAAGTAGAGGGGAGCACTGGAGGATATATGTGTGTGTGTGTGTGTGGGGGGGGGGTGCTGAAACAGTAAGCAGTGCCTGGGGTACAACTTTTCCTAAGTCCAGCCCTGTATATAGGGTTATTGTAATGTATCATTGTTGAAACTAAATGCCAGTAATGTGAAAGTCCCTTTGTGAGATGGACCAAAATAGTGTGGTACACAGTCCTGTCATAATTTAAGAGCATTGAAGCTACAGGTTATTCTGTGTTTACTGCTACTAAAAGTTTGCTGCATGAACTAAAAAGTTGCTAAGGAGCGGCAGCAGTGACAGGACGATAATTAGGGTGAAAGCACCTAGGAGGCCACTAACTTGACACTTGCTGGAGACCCCCAAAATTCTAACACGGGCCCTGTTCACAATGCTCACTTACACATAATTATCTTTAGACAGTCATTACCAGTTTCAGACTGTTCTCTTTTGACTTAGCTAAGCCCTTAGAATGTCCATAAAATGCACGTCATTGGTAGCAGTACATCTCAGGCTGCAAGGCGCTAGCATAGTTCCATGTCTGGATCAGTTTCTCCCAGATGCGGTCTTCAGAGACAGCTTTGGCTGACAGAGTGCACCAGTGCTTTACTTGTTCCATTCCTTAGAAGTAATACTGAATTTTCAAAGTCCCAATTTCATTCAGCTAATGTGTTGATGATTGCAGGCTGTTCACTAGATACCCAGACCTGTCTTACATTTTTACCCCCCAGAGACAATCCAAACATTTTTAGAAGTGGTTCACTTCCTGTTAATTATATTGTGTCCTACAGTCAATATGTTTCTTCTTCCTCTGGGTCTCATGTCATATTCTTTTGCTGTGGTATGCCACACATGGTTCCACATGATGATCCTTTAGTGGATCATCAGAATTTATTGGTCACAGAAGAATGATGATTCCCTTGGAAGTACCAATGCAAATTCCCAAGGGCTGAAAACTTAATCTGAAATTGAGGGCTGTTCAAGATACTTACTCAGCAGAACAGTAGAACACCTTTACTTTAGACAGCCCTAAAACCATGATTATTACAGATGTGGTCGTCTTTGTATAGGAAGGCGGCACAACCTTTACTTTGATGTCCACATACCCCAAACTATAAAAAAGGTACACAAAAATGTGAACTCTCTATAGACATAAAACATGCCTTACAGACAAGGCAAGAATCACCCTCGCCCAAACTCACCTTCTATCCGCTCTGAAGTATGCTGCACCTATCCTAACTCAAACCAGAAAAACAGATCTTACCAAGCTTGAGGCATGCTATAATACCACTGCTAGGTTTGCTAACAACTCTCTGTACAGAACCTATCATTGGCAGGCTCTAAGGACTTGTATTGGCTAGAACTTCTGCAACTACTTAGCTATCAACAACTTCTCACAGCCTTCGGCATCCTCTCTTACCCTGAAAAAACTCCTGCCCTAAATCACCTACTATCTCACTATTCTACCTCTCGCCCTCTTCTGTCTACTAACAAGTCTGTCCTTACTATTACTATTGCAAATAACACAGCAGGAAAAGCACTATTTTCCCACACCACAGCAAAAGCCTGGAATAATCTCCCTACTTCTATTAACTTCTGCCTCCTCCACCCAGACTTTCAAACACTTACTCTAACTTCATCTTACTAAAAACTGGATATGTCCATGTATCACATCATTTACCCCTAGATTCCCCCTCTCTCCTTTACCTAATTCTTAGGATTACATAATCTTGAATAGTTGTAGCCTGTTAACTTGACAAACAAATAACACTAGATAATTTGTAAATATACTTGTCAGTACTACTGTATTTTTAATGTTTCACTGATACATGGTTGTATGTTTGCTTGTTTTATCCTTCAGCATTTAGTTATTGTTACTAAACTGTGGTGCTTTTCTCCCCGGGCCTCCACTGTAAATGGACCTCTGTCCAGTCAGACTATCCCAGTTAACAAATGTAAAGTAAATAAATACATGGACAAGCTTCATGGTACCACTAGGAGTGGAAGCTGCATATCAGTGCTCAAGAAGTAAGAGTGATGCTTCTGTCCTTGTGCACCTTTCAGGAGTTCCTCCCTGGGGACATTTCTCCCTTCCATTAAACAGTACGGCAGTGGTGTGGTATTTCAGTAGAAAAGGAAAATATTATGCCTGTCTACCATGCATAAAGACCATCTGAGACTTTGGCTACAAGTTCAGTAGTCAAAGCAAATAAAAAAAGGAAACATGGAAAAACATATTTTTGTGTCCTTATTTATCTTTATTGACAGAAAAATAAAATATCCTAGCTTAATATACGAGTAATCTCAGTGGCAGAACAGATAGCACACTCACCTTTGCTGCAGAAGGCTGTTGGTTCTATTCCCAGCCAGGAAAATACATTGCTGGTAATTAATGTAAGCAGTATATAATTTCTTAGTCTATTGGAAAGGACTCATATAAAGTCTTATAATCAATAATCAATAATGATGTAGCTCTATGAAAAGAACATAAAGATGGATCTTGGTCTTGTTTTAAAAATGGAGAAAATATTGTTTATTTCCATTATGGAGGTGTGCTGAATGTAGCTTTAATTTCTGGAAATACTTTCTGTAAAATGAATAAAATGCTGTGAGATAATATTTTATGTAATTCAAAAACTATGTCATCATTGCTTAGAGATATATTTTCCTGCACTTTTTAGCTTGTTTCTTCGTTACTGTTATGGAAACATTTTTTTTTTCATTCTCCTTATTTGCTCTGAAAATATTTTTTGTATAGTCTTAATTAAGAAGGCATTAGTTATGTTTTTACTTTCTATACTACTACTTTTCAAATAGTCAAGAATTTCTTCCTCATCTATACATTTTTTGTTACTACCATGGATATATATATATATATATATATATATATATATATATATATATATATATATGTATGTATATATATATATATATATATATATATATATATATATATATATATATATATACATATATATATATATATATATATTGTGGATATGATTAGTTCATGCTATAATAATGTACACCTTCAATAGTCAGACAATAAGAATGTAGTTTAACTTTTTCAAAATTAATGGAAACCTTATGTTGTAGGATCTTTTGAAACTTTCCATTCATTTTTATTTTCATTTCTGATAATAGGCTATTATTGTATTTCATCCTTATTTTGTCTCCCTTTCCTTGCAATTATAAGTATATCATGTTTACTTTATTTTTTTTCAATATCAGTAGAGACTTTTCCATATAAATATAATTGACTCTATAATATAATATCAAAAACTTTGCCATTATTATTAATATCTAATAAATGTTGTATTTATGTTAGGAGCCACTGTAAAATTGTTTAACTGTGTTATTTAAGCTAGAAGTATATTAAAAGAAGCCATATTTATTTGAGCTATCATTAATGAATAAGTAATTGGAATGTGATATGATAAAAAACATGTTACCACTCGGGTACCTGTCATTCAACCAGCACTATTATCGAAAGATCAAGGAAAAGTTAACAAAACAACTTTCACTGACTGTGGAGTTTTCCTTTTTTTCTCCACAGTTGTGTGGCCTCAAAGTAGGTATATTTAAGTTTTTAAGCAAGGGGGTGTCACCCCACATGGGGTGTGCAGGGAAAACTTACAGACAAGGTTCAGCAAAAGTTATTTTGCTCATTATTTTTTATTTATTTGGCATTCAATAATAGTGCTCTTGATTAATTGACATGTAGCCTATCACCTTTCCCATTTCTATTTTAGAAAACAAATAATTTGAAATATACCAGTTCATCTTTGTTAATGGCAGATCATGCCTCCTAAACCTGGTGGACTTCTTCAAGACAGTTACCAAGGCTATAGACGAGGAAAAGGTGGTCCACACAGCCTACCTAGACCTCGCAAAGGCCTTCAACACCATTCCCCACTCAGGTATTATAGACAAGCTCACCAGCCAGAACATAAACCCTTATGTCATGAGATGGGTTGCCAACTGGCTCATGGACAGAACACACATGGTAAGAGTTGCAGGAGCTAGGTCTGACTCTAAACCAGTTACAAGTGGCGTTCCCCAGGGCTCAGTACTAGCACCCCTCCTGTTCGGCATATACTTCTCAGAGGTACAGGCAAGCACAGGAAGACTATGGCTGACCAAGTTTGCAGATGACTGCAAACTAGGGGCTATAATCAATTCTCCGGCTGACACAGACATCCTCCAAAAGGGTGTCAAAGCTATGGCCTCAAGCTAAATGCCAAAAAGTGCATAGTCATCCCCTTTGGAAAAAACAAAGTACCCACAAACAACCACATAGGTGGTAGCCCCCTAAATACGGAAGATGTAATAAGGGATCTGGAGACCCAAGTAGATGGTAACCTCTCCTTTGATAATCACATTGCCAAAGTGATTAGAAAATCCTTCTGTGTGGCCCACCTAATCACAAAAGGGTTTGCATACAGATTGAAAGAGGTCATTGGGCCCCTCTATGCATCACTCATCAGACCCATCATAGAGTACAATGCCCCATTTGGGATGTACCTTACAAGACATCTGCAACAGCTGGAAAGACCACAGAAGTACTTTACCAAGAGGATCACTGGCCTTAAGCAGATGCCCTATGCAGCTCAACTGAAGAAACTCCAGCTGTACTCGGTTGCATACCACCTACTCAGAGGTGATCTCTGCCTGACATACAAGGCCATGTCCAACCCAGAATTGATGGACATGCTCCACCTAAAGAAAACCATATCCCCTCGAGCCACACGCTCCAGGGATCTAAACCTCACCACAACAATAAATAGGATGTGCTGGAGGGATAGATTCCTGTCCCAGAGACTTCCCATGCTCTGGAACAAGATTCCAATCTAGATTAGGCAGAGCTCCTCGCTAACCCTCTTTAAGAGAAACCTTGACGAGTGGATGGGAAACAGAAAATTTACCCCAGGGATCACTTCAATGGCTCTGCTGGGCAGAGGCACAGGGAACTAATCTAAGGGGGTGGCAACAGCCAACACATTCTGGCTAGGCTTATAAATGCCTTTGGGTAGATAGCCTAGTACCTACCTATGAACCTATACACCCTACCAATTTTTGACTGCATATCAAATCTTTAAGAGTAATGAGTGTAAAATGCAGAATATTATTCATAAACTTTATTAACAACTACAAGATTAAGTCAGTAAAGATAACTAAACCTTAGCAGATGCTGAAATTCTAGGTCTGTTGATTATACTAGTAACAATTTATTTAAGTTTACAGTTAAAGTCTCCTGCCATTGTGATATTTCCCTTCATATTCAAATTTAAAATTGAAAATTTTCAGATACTTCCTAGAAAATGTAGCTCAATTTCCTGGAATCCAAGACATATTTGCTAAGATTAATATTCTTTTTGATATTCAGTAATGACCACACACTTAATGTCTTTATCATCACTGTAAAAGTCAATAACCGTAGGCAGTATGATAACATTTATACATAAGAGTTGTATACCTTTTTCTTTTCATTTTTTATAAGAATATTTTTATTAATTTAACATATTTACAATATATACAAAGAAAGGAAGAAATTCAACATCACATATTGTTATACAATGATCGGAGTGCATTGAATCATCAAGATAATGTTATACAATTAACACATTAAGAGTGTTAGTATTTCAACAGCAACACTTTGAGGTTATTCCAACCACTGGAAGTCTTAGTATGATTTATAGATCTTATTCTAATCACTTTTATAGTTTTATATAGTATTGCTTTTAAATTAAAAAAAATGTGACTGTAGGAACTGAGTTCGATATCCAGTTTTTTGTAATAACTTTTCTAGCAACTGCCAAGAGAGCCCAAAACATTTTTTGCTCTTTGGCTTTTACAGATACAGGAAGTGGAACATTCATTAGTATTACTAATCTAGTTAAAGAACAATTATCAGACCATAAGCCCTTAAAACATACTTATCTCTTCCCAATATACATTTAATTTTTCACAATCAATAAACATTTGGATCCAATCAGCTTTCACACTTTTACTACACCTCCAACACACTGAAGAAGTAATTTTACTAAACAGAGATTTTTATAGGGAGTAACAAACATTCTGCATATTTATTTTCACATAAAAACTTTCCAGTCTAAACTTAAGAAAGTTTTACTTACTGATTTAAGTAACAAAGTTTTATTCTTAACATCTACTGAGTTATTCAATCCACTACTATCTAAAAGGTTCCAGAATTTGCATCAGAATTATTATTATTATTATTTATAATTAATTTATATATCTTGGACAAGCTTACTTTGTAAGTCAATTTACCTTCGATGATAGCAGTCCTTTAGTCATATAATGGGGGAATAGTGTTCTGTTCCACTTCACTCATATTATCTAAAAATTCATTTATTTTCTAACTGATGGATAATATTAACTGGTTAGCAGATTCATCCAACTTGTATTCTTTCATTAAATATTCTGAGGATTTAGCTTTTCATTTTTCAAAGTAATCAGACCCTAATAATAATCCACTCCTTTTTAGTAAATTCATTTTTAACATTGTTCTGAGTTTCCTTGGCTCTAGAGGTGTGTGCAATGGGAAAGCACAAAAATTTCCATTTCAATATTAATGGAGTTTTAAAACATATTTCTTAACAGTTTTAAGAATTGATTTTATATACGCAGAGTCTGAATATTGAAATGGATTTCCTTGTAAGGTAAAACTGGAACCAGATGAAAGGATTATTACATATTTCTAATTTATCATATTTAATAAACTTAAAAGAATTTAGTATAATCTGCTCCTGGATGGATTTCCATTGACTAGTATAAGTTGAGTATATTCAGAGTATAATAGAGTTAAATTTACAGAAATAGAATAAGATTCTACATCTGGGAAACCATACTACCATAATCTTGTATGATTTATATTGTCAATTCTCATCTTTTTAGGAAACTGTAAGAATGAAGTTAATAAAAACATGCATCTGGAGAGTTTCTCCCTGGGCCTCCGCTGAAAATTGGCTTTGTTCCTAGTCGGACTTTCCCGGTTAACAAATGTTAAATAAATATATAAATAAACATTAATTCCATTTTTAATAAGAAGTAACACTTCTTCAGTTATTTTTTCAAAATTATTATTAATAATCTTGGTCACATCTTGATAGTTTTTTCCTAAATATTTTAGTTTTTTTTCCCCTTCCCAATTATATTTATATTTACCTTTAAACTTACTATCTTATAATTGATTTAACACTAAAGTTCCATTTTTATTATTATTATATTTCGGCAGTGATACTTCCTGAAACATTTCAATTTCCTGATCTATTTCTTCAATTGAATAATTTAAATCTCCTATAGTTAGTAAAATACCATCTGCACAAAGCTGTATTATAGATTGAAAGTCTCTGTTAATTCAGAATCCATCATTTTCTTCATTGCTTCTTATTCAATGCAAATGGTAGAGGGGAAACACACACCCTTGCTTTGTGCCTTTGTTTAAAATGAATACTTGAGAAAAGTCAAATCCAATTGTAACATATGCTTTAGAGTCTCTATGCAGTTTTTTTTAATATTCTAATAAACTGTTCTGGAAATACAAATGCTTCTGAAGTTTTAAAAAAGTAGAGTCAATCTACAGAATAAAAAACTGTCTCGATATCTAAGCTAATCAGGGTCAATTTTTTGTCATTCCTTTTGCTAAATCTACGATAGTTGCTACTCTTTTTATATTATCATGCATTAATTTATTGACTATAAATCCTGTTTGATCTTTATTAATTAATCTAGCTGCTGTATGTCTTAATCTGCTAACAAAAATGGAAGTAAATATTATATAGTCTACATTTAGTTATGAAATAAGTTTATATGAGGAAACTCACTTATCTTTTCTTTGCTTAAGTATAGGTGAGATTACAGATAACAGAAAATTTCCATGAGGGAGGAATTATTTTGTTACTCTGAATTATCCTGAAAACATCACTCAGTAATTCTAAAATATTTAATGGAAGCAGGTTATATACTTCCATACTTAAACCATCTAACCCCAGAGCTTTATAATTTTTCTCTTTTTTAAACCTTCTTTAACTTCTATCAGGGTGATAGGCTTATTGAATAGAAATATTTGTTGGTCATTAAGTTTATTAGTAACATTTTTCTTTAAATACTTGTCAGGTTTGTAATCAATGGGGTTATTATTAAGATCCTCATGGAAATTTTTCTAAATATTAAGCATTTCATCTATGTCTGAACATAAACTTATTAGTGTGATGGTTTTGGATTATATTAATTTCTGCCTTTTTGCTTAACATCTTAATTCTGCTAGCTAATCTGTGTAGATTTTTTGAAGTCATTGCATAACTTTACAGTTTTATTTTTTCTAAAGCTATCTCCACTTTATCAGTTAAAACTGTTTGATATTTGTCATTATTTCTAATGACTTCAGTATTATCTAATTTATTTGTTGTTCAAACTTTGCTTGGTGTATTTTATCAAGTATTTCTAACAATTCTTTATCCCACTCTTTTATTTTATCACTCTCATCTTCCCATTCTATCTTTAATATGCTTTTTAAAGATTCCTATAGTATGATTTTTATAACTTGACCATTATTATTCAAAGATAAACAAATTCTTGATTTGTTCCTTAAGTAACTCAAACTCTTTTAATTTCATCATATATACTGGGATTCTATAAATTATCTGATATTTCCTAATATCCATTAATATATTAATACTTAGTGCAGTATGATCAGATAAAGGACAAGGAATAATTTTAAAATATTTCACTTTATTAAGTAAATCTATAGAGACATATATCCTATCAATTCCAGTTTGCAACCCATGTGCATAAGAATAATGAGTGAATAACAATGGCTTATCTTCTGCTTATAATAGTAAATTGACTGTGTTATTATTACTAATTCATCTGTTTAGTGCTTTAGCCAATGCCGGTATTTTAACTGCCTTCTGGATATGGAGTTAAAATCCCCAGCTAAAACTACCCCTCCAATGACTTTGTAGTAAATTTAAGTCATCTTTAGCCACTCTTGCACCTATTCCAGGGATCCAGTAAAAATTAGGCAGTGTATAGAGTACCCCCTAATATAGTAATTATTACAAATGTTTACAATATTTTGGAATCATTAATGGATTCCATGACCTTAGGCAATACTGCCAAAATATAGTAGTTCCTCTCCTCTTTTTGTTAAAAGAAGCAGGTGATATTTCATGATCTAAGTTATGTAAATATTCTATGTATTTATCTATCAAGTGAGTCTCTTGCAATAATATGTCTCCTCTATTTAATTTTAGATATATTATTAATGATTTCCTTTTGTTGCCATTATTTAATCCATTTATATTAATAAATAACAGATTAAAACTATCCACACTGTGTAGTTAAAAAGATTTATTTTAAGAGATAATATGAACATTTATCCACCATATTAATTTATTTATATATAAAACTAATGCATTCCTCCAATACTATCTTAACATTCCACATTTTTTCAATTCTTCCGTTCTACAAATTAAACTACTAAAACTCATAAATAACAAAAACAAAGAAAAGTCTACAAATATCACTGTATATATTGCTAATAAAACACAATCTACCATGGGTACCAAAGTTCCTAGTTTGCCTAGCAAATAAACAAACTACTATACTATCTCTCTACCTAACAATACCTAAAAATGCATCAAAAAAACTAGCCAAAAGCTAGCATGACTTGCAAATAATTAAAATAATATTATATATGTCAAAAATAATAAGAGACTATTGATTCAGTTATATATTTTTCCCTTTAAAACTAATCTCCATTACTGCATAAAAGTTTAAAAAGCCTTTTCTATTAATCACAAATATTGAATAATACAACAAATAGTGTACTATATACCTATTTATGTAATAGTTGCATACATTATACATTAAATATTCCTAAATGATTCGCGCATTCAACATTATTATAACTAAATATGTAAATAAATAAGTATTACAAAGTGGGACCTGAAGAGATAAAGACATCTGTAAATTTACAGCTGACAGGTAATCTTATCATACTAAGCTATAATTCAAAAGGAAAATCATTGCACATATATAGGTCTAACAAAAGCTCTGAATTAATTTTTGAAGTACAAGTGTCTATATCTCAAAATTGTGGAACTCTCTTAACATGACCAATATCAAAATAATTAAAAATCCTTTAACTTACTAAACTACTTCATAAAAATATATACATTACTAAGGTCAAAGAGGATGTCTTGCTATTTCTATGGAGTAAAACAATATTTGCAGTCTATATTGTATTCAAAAATTACAATATGCTTCATTCAAATGTCATTCTCCCTTCTTGCTATTTCTATGAGGTCAAAATAAACATTTGCAGTTTATATTGTATTCACAAATTAAAATATGCTTAATTGAAATCTCATTCTCCTTTCTCAGGTTCAAACATATTGAAAAATCTACTTTACTTCCTATCAAAATGGATGCACCAATTCAGCGATATAACAACTCAAATTTCAGCTTAGACTTATGAAATGAGTTATTTCAGGTGATCTTAGTGATTCTAATAACATACAACATGTAAAAGCTTCAAAGTTCATATGATCAAGCTTTAAATTTCAGGTTTTAGATTATTTTCAAATATTTTATATGATTTTCTATGTAAATTATATGAGATCATGTACATTCACATTTCTGTCATATCCAGGTATATGTAATGCAGATCTTTCTTATAAGCAGTTTATTTAAATATATTTTTCTGTCTTACTTTTGCACTAATATTCTACCTTATTCTATATATCTTGTATTTCTAAAATCTCCCATCAATGAGTTTTTCAATCATTAGCTCTTTATTAAAGATTATATGTAGTACATGTATATATTTCTTAACTTACTGATACTGCTCTTTTATTAATATTACATATTAAATACTTCATTCCTTGAGAATTTGCATATTATTCATAATATATTTTCTTTTTATTAATTCTAGTATTACAAGCAATCGTGTGTATATAAAAGAATGTATGTTTGTTTAATTTGAATGTATGTTTTTAGACATTGTGAGCTGCTGTTGTGATGTAAACTTCACATACTGGTATCAGAATTTGATTACTGCATGTGAAAATGGCAACTCACAGCATGCAGCAGCTGCTAATTTCCTCTGTACGTTTCTCATTCTTCTTAGTTTTTAAACTGTTTTAATCAGTAACAAACATCTAACTTTACTTCTTTCCATTAATATGTGCAGTGAGAGTTAATAATACTACAATATAAGCTATTAACTTTCAATAAAATATAAGCAAATTATATGTGAGCAACAGCTGAATATAAAAAAAATTATAGCTTTTGTTTTACCAATTCTTCACTTCTAAGAAAATAAAAAATATGTCATTTTGAGTAGCTTTCTCACATATATGAAAAAAAGAAAAATATTCTTACAGTTTTCACAGACATCAGTGAAGAACTTTGACCAAGGTTACAGTTCAAGGCAGGAAAAAAACAGCATTCTGACACAAATGGAACATTCTTTTGTTTTCAAGCTTTCTCTTAAGTGTTACTTGTTTCATAAATTACCTGTGAAAAGAATGTGTTACACAGGAACAAAGAAAACAAAATTGCCAGCACTTTAAAATTTCTAATAAGCATATTACTTAGATGTCACATTCAGCTAACCCAGTAAAGCACATACTAAGCAAAGATGGACAAATAAAATAAAATTCTTAACTTATCTAGTCTTAAAGTTACCAGTTCTATTGTTTACAATTTAATGACATTCTCTTACAGGAAGTATTTGTTTAACATTTAGAAATACATATATACGTTTAGTACTAAGCTAACTTCCCTTGTGAGCCATTTTAAGCTTAGCCAGTTATCCTTTGGGAAACTCAAACCCTGCACCTTGTGTTTGTAAGGCAAACACCTTAGCCATTAAGCCACTCTCCCAACCCAGAAAGAAAGAGAGTGTGTGGACTGTATTTTAAAGAAATTTAATAACAGTCAAGAAGCTGTGAGGGTAAGCAGGTTAAGAACTGGTAAATGTGAAATACCATAAATACGAATGCAATTGAGTGTTGCGAAAAGAAACCACACTATCTTCAAACAGATGTTCCTCAAGCACTTGAGTCCCAAGTGTTCAAAGACTAGTGTCAGGAAGCCAGGGACACAATAGTCTTTTAGTTCAGACAGGCTGCCACTCGACTCATGCTGAAGGTCGAATATGAGTTCAGGCAAGTAGCTGCCACAGTTTAACGGAACCCATTACTCAAGTTCCGAGCACAGTACATGCAGGATCCATTGTGAGGGATTGGAGGGTAGGAGTGTAGATTATAGCAATGGTCAGGAAGGAGGTTTTAGGTTTAGGGAGCAGGAAGAGCGATTTTAGGTATAGGGAGCAGGAATGGAGTTTTAGGCTTAGAGAACAAGAACAGAGTATTTGGGTTAGGGAGCAGGAATGAGATTTTAGGTTTAGGAAGAAGGAAGGGAGGTTTAGAGTTAGGGTACAAGAATTAAATTAAATATATTAATTATTTCACTGTAAATATAGTAAAACAGTAAAATTAATCATTTATATTCCTCATAATGAAAGGTGTTTTAGCTTAAATATAAATACATGCTTGCATATGTTTTGAAGCTTAAAGACCAGTACAAAAATTTTATTTAAAGGGCAAATCTATTGTTTCAGAAAATAAAAGTCCTGCAATCTGAAAATAAAAGTTGCTTGTTTTTAAGCATTTTAATTTTAGTAACAGTTTTCCAAGAATTCAGCTCACTCTGTCTCTTGAGGGATAAACTGTTCCACGCCATGTCTTCAGTATTATTATTATTAGGGATTTTATTTCTGTTTATATTTCTGTTTACATTTTGGTTTCTTCAGAAAGAAATAATGTGATCTTTGCAGGAAACACCAAAGTGGCTTTATTATTGTTCTTTTTAAGTTCCTTGATCAGTGGTAAACAACATTTTCTTTTACTCATTATTTTACTAGATTAACCATTGCCAAAACTGACTACATGCTCACCTGTTTTTATAGGTGGACTGGACCATGCTGTTTTTAATATTTGATCTTTTTCTAAGCTAGGATGAACTTGTGGTGAGTTTTCCTTCTTTGAAGGTGCTCTCTGGGATCTCTGTGGACTTTCAATTCCAAAAGATAAAGTTTCCAGTAGATTTAACGTTTTATGTAGCCAGGTTGTTAAGAAGTTTATTATAATGTCTCCCTCATACTTTTCAGGTATACCATAAATTCCAATGTTATTTCATTTCATCTATTTTCTAAATCATCTACTTTTTCTATGAACCAGTTATTTTCTTTAAAAAAAAATTCAGTCTGAGACTCACCTTCAGTTATTCTTCCTCCATTATCATTTAAAGTTTCTTACATGCTGCTTATTCGTGCACTTTGTTTTTTCAAAAGAATTCTAAATGTTCCATCTTCCGGTCTCTTCTTTGAAACTTTCTAGTTTGGTATCCAGTTTGTCTATTTTAGGTAATATGTCCTACATACTAGACATTAGTGACTGTATGGCCGGGATTCACTAATCCTCCGTGTAAGACTAAATAAGTCTTACATGGAAACTGCAGCCTAAGAGGAAGACGTCAGTGTGCCATGCATATTCATGAGGGCGCACTGACTCAACTCTAAGGCTAACATGGAGCGTGCATGAGTGCAGGGAGCGTGTCGGACTGCCGAGCAGTCCAAAAATCCACACCCCCGCAAATCCCTCAATCGGCAAATGTCAACTGACATGAGCATGTCTGCTCAAATGTGTACATACCCAACACTACACTCCCCCACATTCTAAACCCCTGTACAATTAGAAAATGTAAAACTTGTATTTTTTTTTATTATTTCCGATATAAGCTGCCCGTATCTGAACGTGTTTGCGTGGGTTTGCCCATTGCATAGCTACAGTTAGCAGTTTAGACATCAAAGAGGATAATATGAAACGTATATGCAATTTAAGCCAAATAGCGTAGTGGTAGATTCTTTGCACAAAGACAGGGCATTCCCGGTTTGAGTCCCACCATTCCCCTTTCTATTTTCTGTAGGAAATCTGTATATAAAAATAATTCCTGACATTTATCTGTTAAATTTTAGTAAAAAGCATTGAAATGGCCTATGTAGTAGTGAACAATATATATATATATATATATATATATATATATATATATATATAAATATATATCTAAGAAGATGAAATGGTTATGCATACTGATGAATGCATAAGTAACGTATCTTAAGCAATGTGAAGCACTGCTAAGAAAAGTTTACCAGTATTAAGCACATTTAAGTATAATTGCTCATAGCTTAGCACTGCTTTAACCAGCACAATGGCTTTGCTCGTAGCTGCGCATCGCGCCAACTAGGGCAAGCAAAACATGTTTGTGCGTAACTGCGCACTGCGCTAACTAGTGCAACGTCAGGCAACATCGAGCAATGTAGAGCACCGTAGGCCAACGTAGAGCAACACTGTGCAAAGTTGAGCAAAGTCGGTTAAACACAGCCACACCTCCTAGCCGGTCTGGCCAGTAGTAAAATAAAAACCAATGACAGGCCTCGAACCCAGGACATTGTGCACCATAATCATAGTACTAAACCACTAAGCCATGACAGCTTTTCATATGCATGCACTTTCAACACACACATACATATCAATGGAAGTTTACCCATTGCTAAGCAGGTGTGCTTTCAGCTGAGGTTTTCAAAACCGGCCAATCACAAATAAGTGCAGGAAATGAGGCATATTTAAACTCCATAGGCAAGAATACTTGCCATAACTGATTGTAGCTCCCATTTGCAGCCAGCATGGCCGGTGTTGGAGAGGGCTCTCGATTTCGAGTGCAATGTTGGGGCATTGAGGAGTCAAAAGTAATGGTTTGGCTCCTTGTCCATAATCATGATGAGTGACTCCTGCAGGGCCAGTTCCAGGGCACCAAATACAAAGTGGAAGCCTGGAACCATCTAGCTCATGATCTCACCAGTGCCACAGGCGTCCCTCGGACAGGTGAGCAGGTCAGACACCACTACTCAGACCTGAAGAGATGCAAGGAGGACCGACTGAACCAGTGGATACAGGAGGGCCATGAGACTGAAAATGCCCCACTACTGAGTAGGTAGCCATGGAATGAAGTATGTAAGAATTCCTATCATAGTCTATATTATGGATAGGTATGTCTCAGTATCACTTCATTTACTTTATAGCTGCAGGTGTCCATGCTGCGAATCAGCAAGCCTATGCAGATAGGCTGCTAAGGCTGCGCCCCCAGGCAGGTTAGTAATTATTCTGCATGTATTGTTATATAAAATAAGTCAGAGAGCCTGAAAAAAAAAGTGTTGTCGCTCAATAATAAAGGTATAATAAGTCTTGAATAACTTCTCTGCATGTACTGTTATATAAAATAAGTGAGAGAGCCAGAAAAAGAGTGTTGTAACCCATTAATAAAGGTATAATATGTCTTGAATAAGTCTTCTGCTTGCACTGATATATCAAATAAATGAGAGAGCTTCTAGAAAAGTGGGTAATGTAATTAATAAAGGTATAATTCCTGAAGTGTGTCTGTGTCACTTTCTTCGATATGTTGTAGTACTCTTGCATTATAGAAATAGTACTGTTGTATTAAGTGCTGTCAACCCAAACTTGGGTAGGCCCATATAAAGTGGATGAAGGGAGTGCCAGTAGCTGTTAAGCATATATACACTCCTCAACTGTTGTTTCATGGCCAGCATGTACAGGTTAATCTGGCACATGAGTAGCTTGTTATTGTGTTTCCCAGAAATGTCAGTGTGCTGCTAGAAATGTAGGGAGCTGTTAAAATATAACTGATAATGTCACCTGAACACATCCACATATGTAGATATATAAATATAAATAAAATATATAAATACGTAGCAGTAACATCTGCATCCTGGACAGTTTGTATGTCAGATACAGGTCAGGTATATAAAGAACTAGCAAAACCCATTTCACAATTTAACGGACATTGCCTAGTGTAATAATACATGTAGGGGATATATACCTGCAGTCAATAAGAATGTAGTGTAAACTATAAGTATATATAAGTTGTTAATGGAGGTATCTTTTTACACCCTACTGTATGTGCATAAACAATGCAATTCCACACCTCAATGGGTATGTCTAATCTCAAAACATTTGTTGGGACATATGTCCTGTTGGTTTATAAATATCTGCATTTACTTTGATGCATGTGCCCTGTTCAAATACCACAATCTTGGTGGTCTGTTGCCACCAATCAATCCTGCATGCTGTTGGAATGTCCACTGTTGTGCTATATATGCATGTGCTATGCTTGCTGTTCAACTGTTGGAACTCTGGTGTGTTGGGTTAATGGGAATACTGCTGCATGCTGTTACAACTAATTTGGAATGCTGTTGGCTGTTACCAACACATATTGTCATTAAATCCTCCTAAACATAGAAGGTATGGGAAGGCCGGTCCCAGCGGACCCACCTGTCCCACCTTAGCTGGCGATGGCACCTGGCACCAGCAGGTCCGGTGCCCAACCTGGGACCTCCTCCTCCATTGGCCCTGTGCCACCTTTGGGTGGAAGTGCTGCAGGGGATGGGTCTCGTCCCCCCATGCAAGCATGGCCGGAGGAGGGCCACCTATCACCCTCCGAATGGTCCGGGCTGTGGTGCATAGGAAGATCGAGCGTTCAGTTGCTGATCCTCTACGCCAGCTTGAGGCACGAGTGGCGCTACTCACGGTTGAGCCTGTCCCTCCTACACAGCCCCCAGCACAGCCACCCTCTGGGCTGTGAAGGTGCAGTGGTGACTGCCCATGGGTGGGGATCTCTGTTCCACTGTTGCCATCTGTGAGCTCATGGGCTTGCGATTTTCAAACATCCTTCCCCGTCAATGGTGTTCACTCACCACATATGTCATATTCCGCCCCTGTATGCATCTTGTTTGTCTTGTCTGTTTACCTCCCCAACCTACCTCCCCAAATATACCTACTTCCCCTACCCCACATTCCACTCTCACCTGAAGAAAAAAAAAAGGGCAATCTGCTCCCAAAAAAAAAAATTAAGCCCCATACATAGCTGCCCATTTTGCACACATGTCCGCTGGACACATAAACTGATATTTAATTGGCAGTACAACATACTTTGTTGTCCTCACCCCTCTCTTAGGGGTGGAAGGTTTCATATTTCCCTTCAAATTTATTGCATATGCACAGCTGTTGCTGTTAAAGAAATGGGCAGCTGTGGACCTTCCCTAAACCCATCCTGCACATCCCGAGCTGTTTTCCCTACTGTCTTTCACTCTTTGTGCCCCTTTTTCACCACTTTCCTATCTCCCCATTTTGTTTTCTTTCAAAGAAATGAGCACGTGGGTTAGCAGGAGTAAGCACTATTAAGCAGTAGTAAGCGGGTTTGCGCGAGTGTGCGCTTGTGTGTGCTTAGCTAAGTATTGCTGAGCTTCATGCAAACCTGTGCAAACCCGCTTACAACTGCTTAAAAGTGCCTTAGTCACTCTGTATGTCAGGGCCCTTGTTCAGCTCAGCAGCAAAATAAAACACTTGTGTCAGTCTCAAACACTGGACATTAGACACACTAGAGTGCATGAAGTACCACTAAGCCACACAACAAGTTGGTGCTGAAATAAATATATCATGCATCAGAATGAGTGAAGTTAAAGGAAAAATAGGAATGCCATAACTCAAAATTTGTTCTGTGGAACTTTACCAGCAGTTGTTGTGGAATTGCATTACATGACTGTGATAAGAGAACCAGCCATTCTAGCAGGAAATAATGTTACAGCAGCATTATGCAACCCACACGCAGTATCATAGCAGGACAAACAGTGGCATATCTGATTAGGGCAGAGGACATACATCCCAGCTGTGACTACTTTTTAGGGATGTCCCTGATTTTGAAGCATATGTTAGCTGTGTCCCTCTGAATCCCTCTGAAAAGTACTGACATTAGGCAGAAAGGTGGGGTATTACACTTAATGAATAATGACAATAATAAGAGTTAGACACCACTTGTACTTCAGAATAGGTGTAGTAATCCATATGCACTGGTTCTCTTGAAGTCTTCACTTACTGTCTCTATTATTTTGAAGGTGTCCCTCACTTTTACCTACCTTTCCCTGACTCTGTTCAAATATTTACCTGAGTGTTCCAGAGGCCTGGCAGAGGCAGAAACACACAGGCATATCAGCTTTTCTGCTGTTACACACTGTGCAAATAGCTTTGGAAGGAGTTCCACAAGCATATCCTTATGTAGGAGTACAACACTGAAATACCAAAGGATATAGCCATGTACTGGTAGCAACTGACTGTAACAATGCCATTGTACCAGTGCTGAAAAGACCTGTGCATTGCACAGACAAAGAATAACAGGCTAACATCTGGCTACCATATGGATAGGTCCACAGTTGGGAGCTATGCAGACAGACTACTTGCCTTGATAAACTAACAGGTACACAGCAACCCTTTAAGTCCAGCAAGATAGCATTCACACAATAATGCATAATGCTCTCTGTATGTCTGCATCCCTACCCAAATGTACAATATACCTGTGTGTTCAGGGTCTACCAAGGATGTAGGTAGGCATACTCAGTACTGGAACTGTCCAGTTTTCATGAGCAGCCTGTGCTATTGTCAACACTAAAAAACACAAACTGTTCAGAAGTGAGTACATTAATATTCACAGTACAGCAGTTCACAAACAGTTCACGTGCCAAAAGAATACATCTCAATAACTACTTTTGTATGGCAGTTACTTGTGTAAGTAGAAAAGAAACTACATACTCCCATGTATCTTGTGTTAGCATTTGCAGGGGTGAGTACAATTCTACACTGACAAGTGTGCACTGGAAGTGGCAACATTCAGGTATGAGTACAACATTTAAATCACTGGCTACACCCCTAGCTTCAAATATAAGAACTATACAAACCTTCTGACTTAAAAAATGGTGTCCACAGCAAACAAGTATGAGCCCCACTTTGGAAGGCTGAAAGGGCTACACCTACCTGACTTAGCAATTTATAGCATTGGGTTGCTATGACAGTGAGTACTGCAATTACCACACAGCAGGCTGCATGCAATTACCAAATGGTGGCCACCAATTGGTGCAGAGGCCATCACATGCACATGTGCAGATGCCAATAAAAGCAGGCTGTACTTGCTGCCCACACACGCAATCACTCCATTGCAGACACTGAGAGAGAGAGAGAGAGAGAGAGAGAGAGAGAGAGACATTAACAGCAAAAGCAAACTCAAAAGCAAAAGGAACACGGAAATTAATAATACCAACACATACAAAGGAAAGGTATGTAACAGATATGTATTTACTGGTATGTAGTAAATGTTTTTGAAGAGTACTCTACACACTTTGAAACATCCATATGTGGCAGCAGTACGTATCTATGCACAGATGTCCAGCATAACTACTGCCATGGACAAATCAGTATGTAGCTGTGTGCAGGGGGACATAACTGTGACATGTGTAGCTCAGCATTAAATGTCAAACATGCTCCATGATAGCTGTGTTCTGTACAGTAGTGTAGACAATGGCTGTTTGGGGGAGTAGTGCAAACAGCTATATAAACATGGATGTGACAGAGTAACACATGCATGATAGTCATATTAATGTGTAGCTTAGCATTGGCAACTGCTGTACCAGGCTAGTATGCTAATCTAGCATGTGTAGCTATATACACACCCTCTAATATTACTGTGTGCTCACATGTGACACCTGTTCATGTTGCAGCAAGGCCCAACAGGTCAGCCGTGAGGTCCAGGGGCTTACAACAGTGTGGACCTTGTGTGTGTATGGCACACACATACGGAGAAATATATATGTGTCAGATATATTAACATCTGTACATGTGCATAGAGCAAGGGACATACTGCAACTGTATGTGAAGGGTGGACATATATATGCTGGTGAAGGTTGTTATGTGCATATTTGTATGTAGGTTGTAGTGTGTGGCAAACAAGACAGCATACAGTGCTGGTATATGACATGTGGTGGTTAAACACTGTGGGTGTGATTTGTTATGTTTGCAATGTTGCAGCCAGTGAGGCTTGCTAAAGCTACATGGGCTGAGAACACCTTCAATGCATTTCTCACAAAACTGTGCGATATCATTACATTACTGTATACCTCACATCCTTAGCATAATTGATATTCCCACCATGAAAGGTGGACTGTATATGTGCCTATATGTATATGTATATGTACACCAATCGATGTGTATATGTATGTATATATATATATATATATATATATATATATAGAGAGAGAGAGAGAGAGAGAGATAGTCATATATAGTGAGACAGATGCCTGGTGTCAAACCCATGCTGTAAAGCTATAAGCCAACTAAAGCATAGCCATCCACTTTTACAAAACATAGTATCCCCACAGTACCACATAGGTAGTAGCCCCCAACATGTTGAACAGGTACCGATGTGTACATACAGCCAAGTGTTACGTCATCTCTCCTTTGGTAATCACATTTTCAAAGGTATTTTGAAATCCCTCGGTGGATGACATAAGCAATAAGGGGTCTGCATGCATATCCACAAAGGTTGTTGTACACCTATAATGAATAGCCATCATTGACAGACTTTGCTGCATTTGAACAGGTCTGAAATATACCTCAGGCATAAACCCTCACTCACACTATTCAATAGAAACCGTAATGAGTGTGTGTGACACGGATGACCTAGGCCAAGGATCACTGCAGTGGCTGGGCTTGTCACAAGCATACGGATGTGACCTAAGGTCTGGAAAGCGGCAGCACACTCTGGCAAAGATAACAGATGTGTTCATGGAGAAAGCAGGGTTCCCACCTATGAAATAATTGAGGTCACATATCCGTATATGTATTTGCCACAAAGCTGCCTGATGTGCAATGCACAAAGTGTTGTCATTGTGATATGTCATACAGTAGTAAAAGCAAAACCCACATTGACCAACAGTGTCACACACGTAGAGCACACACAAACACACTCACCAAGTGCAGGATTCAAACCCCTACCTAACTACTTTCTGATATTAGAGTAGTACACATTAACACGACGTGCTATATATATTACTGGGAGCTCTTCTTTTCACCGGTGTATTTGTAGGATGGTGACATCATCGGACTCGACAAAGATAAGTATACCACTTTTAATGTGTTTTAGTAGTCTCCAAAAAGGTTGCTCCTCTCCAAGGAGATCACACACCAACACACACAGTTGTCAAGTGCAGGATTCAACCCCCTATCTAGCTACTTTTTCATACTAGAGGAGTACATATTAACACAACACGCTATACACATTACTGGGCATTCTCTTTTCCACAGGTATATTTGTAGGATGGTGACATCATCAGACTTGACAAAGATAAGTATACCACTTTTAAGGTGTTTTAGTAGTCTCCAAAAAGGCTGCTCCTCTCCAACGAAATCACACACACTTGTCAAATGCAGGATTCAAACCCCTATCGAACTACTTTATGATACTAGAAGAGTACACATTTACATGTCGCGCTATACACATTACTGGGAGTTTTCCCTTCCACAGGTATATTTGTAGGATGGTGACATCATCAGACTAGACAAAGTGGGTTACATTAGGTGACATTAGATGGGCTACATAGAAGGAATTTCTAAACACTTTGGCCATGTGATCATCAAAGGAGAGTTTACTATCTACCTGGGTCCCCAGGGCCATAATTACTTTCTCCGTACATACTGGATTACTACCTATATGGTAATTTGTGTGCACTTTGTTTTATCCAAAGGGGTTGACTATGCATTCTTTGGCATTCTGCTTGAGGACATTGTTTTGACACCAGGTATCTGTCTCTGTAAGACCCTTCTGGAGGATGTCTTTGTCAGCCATAGAGTCGATTATGGACCACAGTTAGCAGTCATCTGCAAATTTGTTCAGCCATACTGCTCCCATGCTTGCCTGTACCTCTGAGCAGTATCTACTGAACAGGTGGGATCCCAGGTCCAAGACCTGTGGGATGCCATTTGTGACTGGTTTAGAGTCGGACATGGCACCCGCAACTCTGAACATGTGTGTTTGATCTGTGAGCCAGTTGGCCACCCATCCTGTGACATAGCTGTTAATGTTCAAGCTGGTAAGCTTGTCCATGATGACAGAGTGGGGAATGGTGTTGAAAGACCTTAGTGAGGTCCAGGTGGGCTGTGTGGACTACTTTCACCTCCATCTATATCCTTGGTAACTGTTTCAAATAAGTCAACTAGGTTTAGGAGGCAGGATCTGCCTTTAACAAAGCCAAGTTGGGTAGAGTCCAGTGTCTGCAGGTCCCCAATATCTCTGTTTATGGGTTCCATGATAATTTGCTCCATAGCTTTGCAGACCAGGCTGAGTAGGCCTATAGGGCAATGGTTTCCATGTTCTGTTGTGGCACCCCCTTTGTGGAGCTGGATGACTGTTGCTCTATGCCATTCTTTGGGTGCATATCCTGTGGTAAGGTTGAGTCTGGACAGTGAATGTAGGTGAGAGTGTAGTTCCTTTTGGGGCTGGTATAAGATGCAGCCTGGGACACCATCCAGTCCCATTGATGCTGTGCTATTAGCTTTGGAGAGGGCTGTTTTTACCTGCATGTCCATGAAGTCTGGGGCTCTGCATTCTTTTGGGATGGACACAGGCCCTTTTGGGGGTGATGGGAGGTTTGCACTGAACTTGTCCCCCAGGATGTGGGCAATGTAAGTTGGTTCAGTGTATTTCTAGCAATTTTGCAGTAGCTGACAGCATATTTGGAAGTTGCCACCTAATTGTTTGGTATAGCTAACGAAGGCTTTGTGGTTGTTATTCTTACATTCCTTGGCAATTTGTCTTTAGAAACTGGCCTTGGATTATTTTATGGGCGATCATTGTTTCTTCTTAATAATGATCAATGATGCCTTTCCTTTTGTGAAGTTTGCTCTATCATGTGTTTGTTTCCTCCTTCTGTTGTATAGCTTATTTATGGGCAACGACCACCAGATTTTGTTCTTATTTTTGAAGGAGTGCGTCTTGGTTTTTTTTTTGGGATATCTCGATCCATGCATCCCTGTAGATGCTCATAGAATGCACTTGTAAATGATTCGACAGATTGTATAGCATTATCCTATAGCAAGGGGGCTTTGGAACTTTCCACTTTGGTCTTGGGAAATGTGCAGTTTGCTTTTGAAAATGTCTTCACAGTGGTTTCCTTGACTGGGGGGGGGGGCAAGATGTGGATGCCCAGTGTGATTACTTTATGATCTGATATTACCAGCAAGGGGTTTATCTCTGTTGTGGAACACTGGTACCCCATGTTGGTGATGATCAGGTCCAGTATGTTGTCACCTCTAGTGTGCATGGTGACCAGCTGTTCCAGGGCGTTTGAGTTTTTAAACTCTAGGTAACATTGGCAAAGGACGTTGTACATGAGTAATTCTCCCACTCAATGTTTGGGTAGTTGTAATCTCCTCATATAATGGTGTTTGGTAGGACCTTTATATTTTCCACTGTTCTCAGGAATACTGAGTGTGGTTCCTGAGACAAGGTAGGTGATCTGTAGCAGGCTACAATCTGATAAGCAGCTTTGCCCAATGTTAGTTGCACTTGCATGGTCTCCAAGACCTCATGTTGTGCTACTAACCTGAAGGTGTGGGTATCCATAAGGTAAATGGATACACCCCTTCCTTTTGTATTTCACTCTGGG
Source organism: Protopterus annectens (assembly GCF_019279795.1). Taxonomy (NCBI): domain Eukaryota; kingdom Metazoa; phylum Chordata; order Ceratodontiformes; family Protopteridae; genus Protopterus; species Protopterus annectens. Next base: position 585,101,745 of record NC_056726.1, on the reverse strand, counting down.
TTTTGTGGCCGAAGAGCAGAGGGATTGTGAGTGTTTTACATGGAGCATGTCCAACAGCTCTGTGTTTGACATAGCTTTGTATGTTAGGTGGAGAGCACCTCTGAGTAGGCAATATGTGAGAGAGTACAACTGGAACATTTTCAGACGGTCTGTGTATGGCATGTATTTCAGGCCGCCAATGCTCTTTATTGATATTGATATTCATTGATATTTATGACATAGCGAAAGAAATCTTCATGGTTCTCTATGGACTCTTTGACAATATTTTTGCCAGAACATGGATTGGATAATGTTAGGAGTGCTCATTGTTTATTGATGATACTGATCCGAGTTTATTGATCTTCTTTGAATTTTCACTTTCTTTGAACAACTTATGTACTTGTAGTACATAGTTTGATTAAGACAGGAGTCCAATATATTATATGGGTCTGTTTTCATATCACTGTGTGTGCAAGGCAGGATTGGTGAATAGTGACAAGTTTCTGAGGTAAGAACTGCAACTGCCAGATATGTGTGGCCCACTGCTGTACTCAGACATGGCCTAAGTGCGTGAGCATGCCCAGTATGACCTTTCAGTATGTTGTTGACTGACATTTGCTAAATTTGTTTGTGTGTGAGCATGCCCAGTATAGACATATATACTATATGTGTGTGAAAATTCAAATTGGTTTTTACTTCAGGGCTCACCTTTGTGTTGTACATCGACAGGAAGCACGCTGTGCCTGCAGGGCTTCCATGAGTCACTTTGCATAGACTTATCAACATTTCTACATACAGGGGGGACAGCTATTATTTGTACATTTCTACCCGGGGGGCACACCTGATTGTTACTGTGGGTGTACGTAGGATGAGGGGTTCACCTGACACTTATACACATTTGCTAGGCCTGCACTGCTATATCAGGTACTCCATTTCAGTCTGTACTGTTGCCTATTGAACTGGCTTGAAGCATACTACTGTACTACAGATCTTAGCTTCCAATTTCATGTATGTTAGTTTGTGACTTCATAGCCTATCCAACCCACATCACACTGCCTGGTTATCTTCCTGCATAGGCCTGGGGTGAAGTTCAGAGGGCTTCAGCATTTGTTTGTGTTTGCGTTAGTCTACAATTGTCCTGCTGTGTCTGTGCCAGTGAAATGCTGTCATGGCTTAGTGGTTCAGTACTGTGACTATAGTGCACAGTTCCTGAGTTCGAGCCCTGTCACTGTTCTTTATTTTCCTGCTGGGCAGACCTGACTGGTTAAGGAACAGTAAAGCAGGTGTGAGCGTGTTTACCCGACTTTGCTTGACTTTGCCTGACTTTGCCCAACATTGCCCAAAGTTGCCCAACTGCATGCAATTGTGCTTAAATATGCTAAACAGTGGTAAAAGCTGCTTAGCACTGCTTTATATTGCTTAAAACATGGCAATCATGCCTCAAGTGGTGCTGCAGGGCTGCCTATGTCGGATGCACATAGTACACTCCCTATACATGTTTGAAAACAGGTAGTGTCAAGTTAGGCATCCCTTTTATTTTATGTGTGAGTCAGAGAGAAGTAGAATTTCCAGGGTTCCTACTGAGCCAGTGTATGTGCTATGCGTTGCCTCTTTGCCAAGGCATACTGGGCACGCCTCCTTCTGCCTACTGGGGCAGGCTCAGGTTGTTCCTCCTCTGAGTCACACTCTGCCTGTGATGGCCTTGGCAATGGCGGTGGGCTGTTTGGCCCTGCCCCATGCTGTTTCTGCTGCAGCTGTTTTTGCAGGATCATATTGTGTAGCATGGCACATACCATGACAATTTGGGTACATGTAGTTGGTGAGTACTGCAAGGCTCCACCAGATGTGTCCAGGCACTGGAACCGTGACTTGAGCATCCCAAACACTCACTCACTTGCATTTCGTGTTTGTATGTGTGCCTCATTATGGAGTTCTTGTTCAGGTGTGTGTGCGTTTCTGATGGGTGTCATCAGCCACGGCTCCAGTGCGTTTCCAGCATCCCCCACTAGGTGACCGTCAGGGATGTCCTCATTGGCAAATGTCTGGTACAGCTGCGTCAGATGCCAGATATGGGAATCGTGGTAGCTTCCAGGGCAACCAGCACACGCATTCAGTATTATGCCCTGGGCATCACACAGGACCTGGCAGTTGATGGAGGGGAAGCCCTTGCGGTTGATGTAGGCCCTACCCCTCTCACCAGCTGGTGCTTTGATGTGTATGTGCATGCAGTCAATTGCACCCACTACCTCAGGGTATTCCGCTATTTGCTGGAAGAGATGCATATTGCTAGCCAATGCCTCACGGGAATTGGGGAAATATACATGATCACTGACATGTGCTGACATGACATTCAGGAACTGGTGCAGTACCCTGGATGCTGATGCCTGTGAAATCCCCATCATATCACCAGTTGGTCTCTGGAAGATACCTGTTGCTAGTATTCTTAGGCCAACACATACCTTGGTTTCCACTGGGTGGGTTCCCCTCTGTTGGTTCTGTGTGTGAGGCATGGCCTGCACAGCTCAACAATTTGCTGCAGGAGGTCTCTGTCCACTCTATAGCGCTCCACTATCTCCAGCTCATGCAGCTCCTGGTAGGTTACCCTGAGTCTGTACACTCTTCTCTGTCTCCTCACTGTGGGTTGCTCAGCAGCATTCGCAATGGCACCACCCTCAGCATCTTGCACATGTTGCCTTATAATAGCAATGGCAGCCCCTAACATTTTTTTTGTCTGAGTTAAGCTTTTTAAGTTTTCACTCTCTTTGTATACTGCAGTGTTGCAGTGTTTCTGAAAAATATGGGAGAATGTCATTTGCAGAGTTTTAAGTGCTGGGCTGGGCTAGTGTACTGCCTGTGTATTTGGCTGATTCTGATTGATTTCACCTGGCAGCTCTGCTACTTCTCCTTGGTTAACTTCCTACTACTTCTTTTCCTTCCTTTTCCCTTTCTGTTTCCACAGGGGACAGCGCCGCGAAAACAAGCGCAAACATGCGCACATGAGTGCATACGCGTGCACACAGGCTTACACAGGCTTAGGCGGGTGCACACACGTGCACACAGACTTAGATGGGTTTACAGTCACGCACACGCGCGCACATGGTGTAAGCACGTTTGCAAGAAAATTCAGTGATATCCACGGCATACACCTTTGGTTTCTGGGTTTCAGTTAAGACAACTGTAGACACGCCTCTTCCAATCCTGAGTAACTCACAGCAAACACAAGCCACTCTGCACCAATGAGCTTACAGTCTTTCATACATAACCCCTCATGATGTCACCTATCTCCTACTCTACTACTCCCCTACTCCTACACTTACACTCTAGGGACATGGCTCACATGCCAGGGGAAAATTGGGATTCACTATCCTTATCCTCATTTGTATAGGATTGCCTACTAATGCTTGGTTACATCTCTCAAACTGAGCTTCCCCCGTTAGCAACCACTACACAGCAGCCATGTTGTCTTCAGCCTGCCATTCACCTGCATTGTAGAAGAATATTTTTAATAAGAATGCCTATTTTTGGCTTTTTTTTTTTATTTTCTGGTTTTTAAAGCGCCGCACATTTGAGCGGCGCTGCGCTACGCTTAAACATCGGAGATTGGGGAAAAAAATTGATTTTTATTAATTTTCAACAGATCAAAATGCCAATGGCCTTATATTTGGCCATTGGCATTCTTCCTCAACTGGATGCATCCTTTATTTGGAGCTGTCATAGCTCCATTTTGCTATTTGCAGAACGGTACTCCGTTACCAACGGAGTACATTTCTGCAAATAACTCAACTCTTCCACGGACAGGTTAGTGTTTCCTGGATTGCAAATTTACCTAATTTGCATAGCTTTCAGCAGCAAATGAGGTAATTTGCATAACATAACACTGACCGTGCAAGAGTAGTTTTAGGAGCTGTCATGCACGCCCCTGCTGGCTGTTGCTGGATTGCTCGGCAGACATATTGGCTGCCTGCCAGCTTACACTACTCTTAGACTTCGTGCAAGCCTTCGTGAATCCGGCCCTATGTTTTTAACACAAGAATCCTGAGTATCATTTCTTGTGTGACTCGTGTCAAAGTCTCTTCTCTCTTAATCAAGCTGCTGAAATTCTAACAGAAAATGTATGGGTTTTGAAGAACTTAAAGCTATAAATCTTTTCAGTTGACTATTCGTGAATGAAATTAGCTAACAAATATCTCCACAGTTTAATTTTTGTAATTTTTTCTTTCAGAGAAATGTTTTCAGTCACAGAGCTTTCACCAGTTGCTGCTCTCAGTTAGCCACTTTGGCCACCTTTTTCCTTTTCTTTAAGGTTAGAACTTATCAATACTGTATATTTCTTTGTATTTACTCTAATAATATCATCTTGCAATAAATGAGTTTCTTGTAAAAAAAACTTGTGTTTTATGCATTTTAAATATTTAAACAAATTACGTCTTTTATTATCACTGCTGATGCCATTTACATTTAAGAAACACTTTTTAAATGAGACATCTTAAATCCATTACGTAAATACATACACCTAATTACTATTCTATGAAATCCATAGTAACCCAGATCCATAGAATAATGGTTATATAAAAACAAAAGGACAAATATTACCTAAAAGTTCATTTTACCTGACAAAGATACAGCATTCAAACAGTTAACAATATTAAAGATAATTGAACTACAAATAAACAAATTCCTTTTTAAGGAACTTAAGGTTCATAATTTGAATAGAAATCCCATTCAAACTATCCTTCTAATTCTCTTTTACTGTCTTCCATCCACTTATACTAGTTATCCTTACTTTAAATATGAAGGCCACTATAACATATAACATTAAATAAATGCTTTATATAAGTTATTTATCCATATATTATGAAAAGAAAGATCTAAATTACAGTGATCAAATGTCTTAGCTTGCATGCATTTAAACAGGTCATAGGTAACCATTAGGAACACAAACAAGGAGACCATCCCAGCCCTCCTATAAAAGCCACAAAGCACTGTCTAGTCAAGCAACGTGTTCAGGTTTGCATAGTAAAAAGATGGAGGCTACTGTTGGAATTAAACCCTGGACCTCAAGAAACAGCTTGTTAGCTTATTACCTTAGTCTACCACACCAGCTTCTAGACTTCACACTGTTCTCTAGGAGCTAACACATTGGCTATACACCTCTGAAAGTTGACCCAGTTGTTCAGGATTTGGGAACTTATGTGAACAGTGACCTTACCTTTGACCAACATGTGTCCACTTTCATAAGAAAATATTTCAATCTTGTAGAGTTTATAAACAAAGGGATTATGACTAGATCTGTTGTTGTCATTTTTTACCTTTACTCATCCCTCATTAAGCCAGTCATTCAGTGTAATGCCCCTTTTGCCATGTATATATCCAAATGCATGTAACAATAGTAATGCACACAGAGATATCTTTATATAAGGATGCAAGGCCTGAACAATATGTTAAACATGGACCACCACAAAGCAAAGGGCACTATACTCAGTATCCTACAGACTGTTAAGACTTGACCTGTGAGTAACATACAAATGGCATCAGAATACTCAGTCTAGAAATCTAAACCTTTTCTACAACATTTTATTTTTATTTATTTTACATTTGTTTACCGGGCTAGTCCAACTGGATACATATCCATTTTCAGCAGAGGCCCGGGGAGAAAAGCTCCACAATAAGCATACAAGACATTTGTTTACATACTGAAATACATTTTTTTTTGTAGAAAAAAAATAGACAGAGAGACAAATTAGACATACAAATAAATTAACTGATTAGAGGAAATGCAGGTAATAGAAATATGGATTAATTAAGGACAATGTACAGGAGGAGATAGAAAATGTAGGATCTTGAGATATAAGAGAAGAGAGAGATCATTAGGGAAAGACATGAAGGAAAGCAGGGAAATAAAGATTTAGTCTGGTTTAGTACAAGGACATTGCCAATGAGCATTAAAGAATAATTTGAGATTAGTTTTGAATTGGCAGAGAGAGGTAGCTAGTCTTAGGTTGTTTGGAAGGGAATTCCATAGTTTTCCGATGGAATTGGCAAAAAGGGCATCACCACCTGAATTGTTAGATTTAGTTGTTTGTACCAGGACACTATTTGATGAACGAAGGCTATTTAGATTGGAATAGGGGGTCAAAAGTTTATGCAATGAGGGGGGTTTCTCTGGTTCCTTGATAATTTTAAATGCTTCACTAAGTTGGTTAAGTTTGAGAAGATTGGGGAGTTCTAACCAGCCTAGTTTTCTTAGATTGAGGCAGTGGTGAGTACGGTAGGGCTCTCCTGTTACAAATTTGGCGATATGGTTATAAGCTACAGAGAGTTTGTTGAGCTCAGTTTTTTTGAGGAAGGAAAGTACTGGAGAGGCGTATAGTAGGGTGGAGAGAAGGTGAGTGCGTGCAATGGTTAGTTTGGTATTGGGAGTAAGAAAGTTCTTAATTCTATACATGGAACCAAGTTTCTTGTTTACTGTCTTTATAGTTTGACTGATGTGAATATCAAATTTGAGCTTGTGGTCAATAGTGACACCTAGTAGTTTGGTATTGGTGACAGGCTCAATGATGGTCCCGTTAGTGGACTGAACGTGGAAGGCCATATTATTAGAGAGTGGAGGGTGTTGCCCTAAGGAAGTGGCTAAGGTGGGGAGAATTAGTAGTAGATTAGTTTTTTTTTGGGTTTAGGATAAGTTTCCATTCAATGAACCAGTTTTCCACTACAGTGAAGCAGTGTTGGGTGACTTTCTGGAGGTTATGAAGAGAGAGATCAGAGCAAATCAGCGTAGAGTCATCTGCGTATTGAATGCAGGTGGCTTTAGGGATGACTGAATGGAGATCGTTTATGAATACGGAGAAAAGAAGGGGACCAAGTATAGAGCCTTGGGGAACTCCTATTGTGTTAGGTAGCAAGTGAGATAGCTTGCTTTGCCACTGAACTGCTTGTTGTCTACCAGAGAGGTAAGCATTAAACCAGTTTAGGGCCAGGTTATCAAGGTGAAGATTTTCGAGGGTTTGGAGTAACAGTTGATGATTGACCATGTCAAAGGCTTTTGACAGATCAAGAAATAGAGCAGAAGTAATTAGTTTGTTGTTGCGGTTGCTGTTGATTGAGTCGACAAAGGAAAGTAGGGCAGTGGTTGTACTGTGATGGGGGCGAAAACCATGTTGAGTTTTGGACAAAAGATTATTTAGAGTGAGATAGTGTAGGAGTTGTTTGTGAGCACATCTTTCCATTATTTTTGCTATAGGTGACAGTATTGCTATCGGTCGATAGTTAGAAGTTTCCGTGGAAGAGCCACCCTTATGAAGAGGGATGACATAAGATATTTTCCAAAGAGAGGGGATTGTGCCTTCTGTTATAGTTCTGTTAATTAAGATTGAAATGGGGTAGGCTACAACATCTGATGCTATTTGTAGGTATTCGGCTGGGAGTCGATCGGCCGATAGGGTGGATGGTTTAAGTTTCTTCAATAGGGTTCTGATATAGGAGGTGGATATTGGTTGAAGGTTAATGGCGGGTGGAAATTTGGCAATAGCAGTAGTAATAGAGGAGGAAGAAGAGGGTAACTGACTGGCTAGTGACTGGATGGTCTCGGTGAAAAAAGAGTTAAAAGTGTTAGCTACTTCTACAGGATCTTTACCAATAAGTTTCTCAGGGGTGGGGGTAGAGGATTTCCCAGAATGAAGGAGGTTATTGAAACCTGCCCAGAACTTCTTTGGGTTATTCTGGTGTCTATCCTGGAGGTGACAAAAATAGTTCTTTTTATCCCGGGTGATGTCTGATTTAGTAGAATTTCTGAGCTGCTGAAACTTAGTGCGGTCTAGGGGTGCTTTTGTGGTTCTCCACTTGTCCCATGCTTGCTTTCTAAGCTTAATTTTTGATTTGGTTTCCTTGGTAAGCCAAGGTGCAATCCGGACCTTTGATCTGATCAGTCGATTAGGGGCATGAGAGTCCAGTATATTTAGAAATGTGTCATTGAAGAATGTCACACTCTCCTCAAGAGGAAGTGTTTTTAACATGGACCAGTCACAGGATTTGAGTTCAGCCAAGAATAATCCTGGGAGAAATTTCTTCTTATTTCTAACAAGTCTATATATGGGAGGATTTGTACAGGTCATTTTATGTTTCATGATAAAAGTGACAAGGTGATCACTGAGGTCATTAGGGAGGGTCCCACTGGTATAGTTTAGTGTATCTTTATTGGTAAGTATCCAGTCGATGGTGCTGTCTTTTTGATTAGTATTTCCAATTCTTGTTGGAGATGTAATATTTTGGGAGAAGCCATGTAAGTTAATGGGCAGAGGATTCTTCTGGTCAGAGAACTGGGACCAGTCAATGTTAAAGTCGCCCAGTATAATGGTTTCCTGAGGGTAGTTCGTGGTTAGCCAACTTAGGGTTAGCTCAAGGATTTCTTGGTTTTTCCCTGGTGGGATATAAACTACAATAAGATTGATGCTTTTATGGTTGTTTAGGCATATTTTTAGGGAAATTAGTTCCATATTAGAGATCTTAGGAGGTTGTAAAGGATTCAATATGATATTCAATGGGTTTCTAAACATTACAGCTATGCCCCCTCCCTTTTTTTTATCCGATCTACCCTAAGTATATTATACCCAGGTGGGAGAATCTCTTCATCCTTTGTGGAAGGTTTGAGCCAAGTTTCAGTTAGACACATGATGTCTGGGAGATGTGTGGCTAATATCGCATGTAGATTATGAACCTTGTTATTTATACTTCTTACATTTAGATGGAAGATGAGAAGAAAGCTAGAGGTTCTTAGGGCTAAGTTAGGGGTATTATAGTCTGAGTTTGTGGTTGGGCCTGGGTTGGGATGAATTTCTCCATCCTTAGCAATGCATTTTTTCAGGTGGTCTGTCAGTCTAAGTAGTTTACATATTATCTTTAGACTATATTTTGTAGTGGTGACTTTTGGGTGTCGTAGTGTTAGAAGCACACCCTTAAAGCAGGATGATGTAGTGGTGTGGTTAGAAGGAGAAAACAGATTAGTGGGAAGATTTGTATAGTAGCAGGTGAGACCATTGGGGAAGTGAATGCCCTGGAGAGTTTGGTTTTCATATCTAGATGAGAAATAAGGGATGAATAAAAGTAGAGCTATAGTTGGGATAATAGAATTCATTACTTTACCCATTTTTCTGAAGGAAGAGATAGCTGAAGTAGTGGGAGGGGTAAGTTAGACCTGCTGAGATATTGGTAGATAGTTGGGATTGTAGGAGGAGATGGTTTGAATTAGAGGGAGGCTATGATTGGTTCAGGGTTAAGTGGGATGAGTTTCTTGCTTGATAAATATAGAGATAGCAGGGGCGGGTGGGATATGGGGGCAGGGTGGGGAGCTGAGCGAGCCCGAGCGCAGCGAGGGCGAAGCGGAGCGGGGATACACCAGTCAGGAGTTTGCAGGGTCTTAAGGCCTGCTGCATGTAAGTATAGAGATTGTTTTATAAACTGAAGTGTATTCCTTCTTCTGAAGACCTAGTTTCTGGGGAATATTTGGCAAGTTAAGTGAAGGCTTTAAACAGCTACTAGTTAATACTATAGCTTGGTTAAACACTGTAAAAGGTCTTGGGATATATAAGTTTTTAGGGCTGTGTAGAGAAGGGCTGTCAGGTTATGAAAAAACAATACTGTTTTGTTGCCTGCCTGCAAGACGCTTACCAATACAAGTTAAATTGTAGCAGGGGTATTTTATTACCCTAATTCCTTGGGGATAGTTATTAGTGGTATTTATTGTAGGACCAGCTTGTGCGTTCGCACCGTGGTAGCAGTTCTTCAATATCACCGCCTGCTGTCTGGGAGCCACGCGGTAATTGTTTGGAGGGGGCTACCTAAGGTGAGAATAAACAGAACAGAGGGTGATTTATTAAAGAAGAAAATATATTGCCCAAGACTTTTAAAGCATAAAGCACTACAGACTGATTCAGGCAGTTAGTAATAAAACAACATGTCGCTAGTTTAGCAATAAGATAAGGAGAATAACTTGGTACAGTGCTAAAATAAATGCATAGAACCACTGTGAATTTTAGTATAAAAGTAAGTAGACTGTTCAAACAAAGTTATTAGGCGCCAACATGTCTTAAATGGTAAGGCATTTCAAATCTAAGCAAAAGGCATAGCTCAACACCAAGCGATAGCTTTGTTGTTCAAAAGTAGGAACAATTGCGACGTTCTACAGACCTGCTACATGAAACATTTGGTCAAATAGTTGCCACAAATTAGTAAGTTAGCACGTAAATATCCAATACAAGCAGTTCGTTTGATCTGGTTACATACAAAATACTATGATAATAACACTTAGTGCGCGTATACTGAATTGGCAACAAATAGGTAGGAAACACGATAGTTACACTGACAAACACTCTCATTTAGCAAACTAAAGTATAACACTGTCGTTATGCCTACTAACTGTAAATGCCTCCTGTTAGATAAATTACAGTCAAATTGGGCACATGAATTAAGTACCTTAAGCTAGAAAACACGATACTTACGCTAACAACATACGTATTGACCAAACTAATTATGCTGCAGAAAAACGCTAACGTTTTACCTGATCATTATAAATCATCCATTAATAACTAGATACAGTCAAGCTGGGCACATACAAAAGCACAATCAGTTATGTCCAAATGATTGGAAGTATAAACCAAGAAAAGAACACAATGATTACAGTTTATCGCATACCTTAAGGCTTGAGCAGGCAAGCAACAGGGGAAGACAACAGTACCTATAATGTTTAACTTTTGAAATTGGCGGAAAAACCTTGTAGTAACTATAAAAACTCGCTGACGTCAGACACACCAGTCAGGAGTTTGCAGGGTCTTAAGGCCTGCTGCATGTAAGTATAGGGATTGTTTTATAAACTGAAGTGTATTCCTTCTTCTGAAGACCTAGTTTCTGGGGAATATTTGGCAAGTTAGGTGAAGGCTTTAAACAGCTACTAGTTAATACTATAGCTTGGTTAAACACTGTAAAAGGTCTTGGGATATATAAGTTTTTAGGGCTGTGTAGAGAAGGGCTGTCAGGTTATGAAAAAACGATACTGTTTTGTTGCCTGCCTGCAAGACGCTTACCAATACAAGTTAAATTGTAGCAGGGGTATTTTATTACCCTAATTCCTTGGGGATAGTTATTAGTGGTATTTATTGTAGGACCAGCTTGTGCGTTCGCACCGTGGTAGCAGTTCTTCAATATCACCGCCTGCTGTCTGGGAGCCACGCGGTAATTGTTTGGAGGGGGCTACCCTAATTCCTTGGGGATAGTTATTAGTGGTATTTATTGTAGGACCAGCTTGTGCGTTCGCACCGTGGTAGCAGTTCTTCAATATCACCGCCTGCTGTCTGGGAGCCACACGGTAATTGTTTGGAGGGGGCTACCCTAATTCCTTGGGGATAGTTATTAGTGGTATTTATTGTAGGACCAGCTTGTGCGTTCGCACCGTGGTAGCAGTTCTTCAATATCACCGCCTGCTGTCTGGGAGCCACGCGGTAATTGTTTGGAGGGGGCTACCTTAAGGCTTGAGCAGGCAAGCAACAGGGGAAGACAACAGTACCTATAATGTTTAACTTTTGAAAAAACTACCTATAATGTTTAACTATTTGAAAACATCAACAGAATATTTTGGAGGGACAGGTATATCTTGCAAAGGATACCACTGTTCTGGAACAAACTGCCCATTCACTTAAAATAAACTTCATCCCTGTCCATATTCAGGTGCAACTTGGATCTATGGATGGATAATAAAACAAATTTTCCCATGATTGCCCCATGCACTATTAATGGTAGAGACAGCTCTGAAATGCTTTATCCCATGCATGAGTCCCTCAAATTATCTATGGTATGATCTCAGATATTCTCACTACTGATAATATATAATTAACAACCATGGGATTGGTAAGGCTAATCTAACATCAAATGGGAAAGGTTAATGCAAGCACCAAAAGTGAAACTGGCTAGACTTAAAATGTCCCTCAACTCAAGGGCAGCTAGCTTAGTACTTTTCTATGGACCTATGAATCTAATATGAATGACACTGTCTTTTCTTCATTAGTTGCTGGTGCTATGGCACCCCTCCCCCAGTTGTACACTCTTTTCCGTGTTTCTGCTTTATACAGTAGTGTGTGTGTGTGTGTGTGTGTGTGTGTGTGTGTGTGTGTGTGTGTGTGTGTGTGTGTGTGTGTGTGTGTGTGTGCACATTGAATTTAAACTGATGAATGCATTCCATCAGTCTTGCTACATTTCTTCTTGCATAGCCTTTACCTTATTAAGTAACAACCCTTTGTACAACTTTGAACAAAAAGCTATTTAGAAATTCTGGAACATCACTTATAAACACACAAAAAATCAACCAGCTTTGCAGACACACAGAGGTCCTAACTGTGATACTGGCAACTCCAGCTCAGTTAATAGACCTAGTGCCAAAGTTCTAGTGGGAAGTGATTAAGCATTACTTATCTGCTGTCTCTGTCTCTCTCAATGTCTTGGGGGTTTGGGGCAGAGGTGTCTTTTTCTGCCTGGCAACAGCTTATCTGGGGTCTACTTCACCCTGTCGAAGGCTGACAGTATCGATGCTGATACTGTCGGCACCAAAATGTTGAAAGCGAAAGTCATCGCATATGTAAACAGAAATCTCCTTAAGGGGAGATTTCTGTTTACTGCAATGTAGTGCGATCTCGGAGTTGGTATATTTAAGTAGTGGGGGTGTGGGGGTGCAGGGGGGCTTGCCCCCCTGCATAGAGCAATTTGTGTTGTGTTTGGGTGGGGGTTTTTTTTGTGTGCGTTCGACGTTCGGGGGTTTCAACATTTTCATGGCAATTATTATGCTGTCGACAGCTTGAGTTTTCAACAGTGTAATATAAATGCACCTATCTGTGCAAATCCACCTGCACAGACTGCATTGATTTCATTGCATAGTGAAGTGTTAAAAAAGAGTAGACAAAACAACAAAAATCCGTATGAGAACCATGGAAGATACTGCTTTTGGAGATCATACCTACCTATTGGCCTGATAGCTTTGATGGATAAATGTGTCCACTATCCATAAATAAATGTAGCGGGTGGCCCCGATCTGGACAGGAAACCAATTAGTCATGGTGGGTGTTCTTGGATATCAAGACAGAGTACCAGGATAAGGCAGATAATCAACTTCTACAGCAGTAACAAACAAACAAATGAACAAAAACATGGAAATTACCTCAAATCAGTAATGAATACATGGTTCCCACAAGCCATTATTCCTTTATATGGAACTATTCTACTTATCATAGACCTTTGTGTCCTGTTGCCTATTTAATCCATTATGCATGAGACCTGCCCAGGATACAGTCTTTATCATGGTTTCAGCAATTGGTTGCATAGCATCATGCTTTATTTTTGTAGGTCACACCTCTAGGCCATTTTTAATGTAATATCCTTCTTACTGAGTCAACAACATTAAGATTTGTCAAGCATTATGCTGTTTATCTGATAGTATGCTATAGCAGGTTAATACAGTGGGCTATAAATGATATGCATCCTTTACATATAAATTTAATGAACAAAGCCTCCTACTGAACCTTTGAATGAGTCACCATAGGAGGCTAAAGCGACATGACCACTCTGGGAGGCAGACAATTGTTTATTGTGGCTTATGTGCAAAGTGTTTAATATGTCCTGTCTGGATAACAATGATTGTATCAAATAAATAAATGTACAACATCACTATCATAACTTTCCCATTCCTGTTGTTAATATTTGCCTGCTCACAATATATTTTTTCTGTGGTTTTGCTATTAGGATTTTTTCTAGCACACTTAGCTAAAATATCAACTCATACAGCTGGTAGAGTTCTTTCTAGATGTAATTGCTAGCTTTATATTCTGGATATAATTTGCATCACAGGTGGTCAATATCATTGTAGTGAGTTTGGGATGAAGGCAACTGGCTACTTTCCTTTGAAGTTCCTTTTTTTCCTTCCTTGTGGTTTAAATACACTATTTTACTATCTCTAACTCTCTAACTCAAACTTTAGTATGTACAAAATTTCTAAGTTTCACATTTTGCATATAATCATTAATTTTCCAGTAATCCACCTTATTCTCTTTCAGGCTTATATGGATACTGGAGCTTATACTTACAGTCAGTGAGCACAAAACATTGAAGTCTAGTCTATTGCAGAATGCACAGACATACTCACTATGTGAACACATGTGGGCAATTTGGAGAATGACAATTGATCTGATGCATGTCAGTGGGAGGTGAAAGGATACTGGAGCATCTAGAGGATATCCACATGGATGCAGGGATGACAGGCATACAGAATGCTCCCAAAATAAGAATTGAACCAGAAATCCTCTTGTTCTGAGGTTTAGTACAATTCAAAACATTACAGTGATCTGATAGTTGCCATTCCCTTTGATTTTCTACCCAGCAAAGTCTGGTTGTTTGCTTTATTGTACTGTATATTACCATAGGCATTGACAATGCACCACTTTCTGCTTTTCTTAATGTATTATAGTGTTACTGATATTGAGTATCTGTGTTGAATTAACAGCTATTACTACTTTTTTCACATTGTCTCAACCAGTTCTGAACCCCCTGACTTCCTTTCTACTGCTGTCCTGTAAATTACCTGGCTTTCTTTCTCTCTCTGTGAAAGTAATCCTGCTCCTTACATCTATTTTACCCATTTCTACTTATTTCTATAGACCACTTCATACAGTGACTCCCCTCATACTACTCCTCCCTCCTGCACCAGTCAACTGTTCCACTTAGCTTTCAACTGAAAATCTTCTCTCTGTCTCCTAGCCTTACACCCTTAGCCTATATTTCACAGCTTCTTAACATAAAGTAGTTCTGTTATATAACTGGTCTTCTTTCCGATTTAATGGATTTCACTCAAGTAAAGGATTTGGAAGTATAGTTATATTTTAAACTTGACTTCTATAGATACTGTTGACAAGAAAAGGATTATAGTTATATTTTAAACTTGACTTCTATAGATACTGTTGACAAGAAAAGGATCTTAAAATTCTAAGGCCTAGAGCAAGCCAATACCCACAACACTAAAGCACTAAATATTTTTGTTCTGTCAAAAGCGAAAAAAAAAGCAACAGCATCCTAAACTAATACACCCCTGATGCAATACTAACAGACAGGTTGATGATAGTTTCACATAAATAGCACACATATGGCAACAAATCTTAAAATAATCATTTATGTGTTGCTGTTGGAACTAGTAGAAGTCAGCTTAAGTCAGTCAGTTTCTTTTTTTATTAAATCACTCTGAATCATATATACAGAGTGATTTAATAAAAAAAGAAAACAACATCCTCTTTGCAAAAGAGTGGTTTCATGATAGCATTTTTCTTATTATAAACATTGATTTGATTTAATAATGGAACTGTTGTTTCCCAGTTTTTCATGCAATAGCAATTTAGTTGGACAGGAAGTGACTTGAACTGTATTCTGTGACATTCTTCCTCTAGTGAGTAGTTCCATAAAGTTTTATCTCCTTCTGAGGTAAAAGCTGAATTGTTATTTCCTAAACAATTCTCATCTACCCCTGTGCAGTAGTGCAAGTCGATGTTCATGATTTGAATTGTTTTTTTTTTGTTTTGTTTTGTTTTTCTGAACTGGAAGTGGCTTTATTTTGTTTTGTTTTTCTGAGCTGGAAGTAGCTTAGTGGCATGTTAAGGTTTTCATTTTATGTTTCTGCATGAATACTTCTTAGACTGTTCATTATTTTTCATATATGCAGAAGAAGTAATCAGAGTATTTTACAGCTCCTTTTCAGGGTGGTGAATGATAGAATTTGTAATACTAGACAAACTGTGTTTAGCTGTCATGCCAGACCTATGTACAGTACTTAAAATGTCCTGCATCTTTGTAGCATTACTTTATAGATAGTTTAGTGCATTGGCCATTTATTGGATGATTGTGCTGTTTGGTGTTATCCCTTTTCCATGTTCTCTTATTTTGTGCAAACTTGAAATAAACATATTTAGAGACTAAGGATGTGAAGGTACCCCCCCCCCATTTATTTGGGGCAAGAGGAAGATCCCCCTTGGAAAAATGACATTTTGTCAGATGCTTAAAATTGCAATGTTTTAGTTTTGGATTTTTTCTGATCTGCAACTTTACTTTGAGAAGACCTTTGAAAATCTTTTGGTTCTCAACTTTGAGCTGAGGGAGGGTTAACCTGAAGAACAATATACCCAGTGTGCCAGAGAGGATCTAGCTATGGTTATAGAAGTGAGACAATGACTTTATATGTATAAGAAGTTATAAAGGCAATTAGATGAATTGCAGTTCCTCAACCAACCAAAAGAAAATCCATACTGTTGACCTGAAAGATAGCTGAAATGTGGCAAAAATCTGTATTGCATAAAAGACAGATTTTTACTGCTACAGAATAGAATGATAATCCAGTCTAAATGTATCCATCAACAGCTTAATAAGGTCTATATGACGCTACTGAATGGACTAAGTAGCAAATGCTATTTAGTCGATCCGATACTGTCGAAATGGCAAAATAGCGAAGTCACGGAACATCAAATTTTTCCCAGGGAAAAAATTCGGTGGGCTGTCTTCTGGACTTTGCCATTTCCTCCACTATGGTGCGATCTCGAAGTTGGTATATTTAAGTGGGGGGTGTGGGGGCACACACCCCCACTTGGGGTGTTTAAGTTTTTTTTTTTTTTTTTTTTTTAACGGAGCAGCAAATTTTTTTCCCTGGGAAAAAATTTGCTGTTCAGTTTGTTCGATATTTTGCTGTTTGATATTATTGGTACGATGAAATAGCGTTTTCTCTTTACATTGTACGATAATATAATATAGACTCGCTTAATGTTGTTCCATTTGTGATCAAGCCTTAATACTATCTGCCTGAATGCATGGAGCACAAAGCTATACTATGGCTTACACTTAACTAAATGGACAGAGTGTACATGGCTAGAAGCAAGTTGAAACTGTCAAGGCCAACATATAGGTAGATATTCATTTATCTACAGTACCTGTACTGGACTTCTGTAGCAGCTGCTGCAGGAAAGACCTGAGGACTGATGGAGCAACACATTTGAAGTTTTTTCACTGCATTCACTCATGTTCATGGGATGTCATCTGCAGATGGAAGCGAGCGCCCAATTGATAACACCCACATCTCAAGAAAAGCAAGGCTGTTTATAAGCCCATTGTTGGGGCACCTACAAGGTAGAGGCTAGAAGGAACAGCCAAAATATCTACATGGTTGTAGGGATGACAGTTTCACAAACTGTGTGCAGCACACTAGTCAAAGGTGGTGCATGGAACCAGTGAATAATATTGGCATGTTTCTTTGGCACAGCAAGCATTGCAAATTTCCAGAAAGAAGATGGGACTAAATAAATATTCAAAACAATCTAATCCTGCCACTGATGGTACCTATCCCCACCTGACCTTTCCTACTACTTCCTGGATACAAGATGCAGCCACTGATGAAAAGCATTTCCACTGAAAAGTGAAGACTCCCAAGAGATTATGTGTGGTACTAAAGCTGGGCAGATGACTAAAGGGGTGAATAGAGTGTCAGAAAAAGTTTAAGGAATGATAAGTCAACAGTGTTCAAAAGATATGAATCCTGTGAGATACAATAAACATATTTATCTTGTGAAACATGTGACAAAAAAAACATATTCTTATGGATGTTTTTGTGATTACCCTGACTTCAGTTCAATTCAGATGAGATTTTTGGAGACATAATAATGCCAATATGTTAACCAGGTAGGCCCACTGGACACACATGATCCATTTTCAGGGATGAACCAGGAGCAAAGTCTGGTTAAGTGACTTGTACAAGGTTACACAGTAAGCAAATGAGGACTGAGGGGAATCAAACCCTGCAATACAAGAACTACATCTCACAGCCTTAATCCTCTGCACCCGTAAGTCATGTTGTTGCAGATTTTATTGCTAAATAGGACAGCAGCTTTCAAAAAGCAAATCTAATATAACAGACTACAGGCTAGCTTAAATAAATAACCAAAGTACAAAATCAGCTGTCCCTCATGTTATATGATATTTATGGAATATTTTCCACTTACAACTCATATTCTTTTAGCCAACACCAACATCATGCAATAATTTTTTTTTACCATCTAAATGACAGCTCATATTGTTACAAGTGGGAGTAGGAAGTTAGCCTGGTCTGTCTGAGTTGGGAACACACAAGGCTTAAAATGAGAATTACTTGTTGTAACTAATTGATACATTTACACATTTAGCTACCTGCAGTGTGCTTCTACATTAAGAACATGGGGGCTGCTATTCTAGTGTCAAAAGAAAAGTAGCCTGATCAGTCCGAGTTAGAAACTGCACAGGGAGATTTAAAGTGAGAATTACTTGTTGTAGCTAGTTATTTTATTTGTTTCTGATACTTTTTCACTTTTGGCTAACAAAAATGTGTTTTTGCATTAAAAAGTCCTGCACTGCAATTTTAGTGGGAGTAGAAATGTAGGCTGATCTGTCTGAGTTGGGAAACACAAAGGGCTTAAAGTGACATTTGCTTGTTGTAGCTAGTTGGTACCTTTTCACTTTTAGTTCAAAACAATAAATTTAAAACACACTCTAACAATTGTACTGTATTATATAAAGAATATAATTTAATGCAGTCAGGAAGGTGTATCAAAGAGCGCATGTATGTTTCGTGTGCAAGGGGCCTATAATTTTAAAACAGCCCAAAAGTAATCTTTATGTGCCACTGGCAAAATGTATTTTCTTTGAATGTGTGTTTCAATGCTGTTTCAATGAATGTGAGTTTCAAGGGCAGAGAAGTTTTAATGCTAAGTCTATTTTCATTGTGAGACTGCATTGCTTTGTTTAGCAGATGTCTATTAGTGTTTGTGTTGTAAAATGCAAAATAAAACTTTCAAATGAAATCCAAATCATTGCAGAAGTAAAGCAGTATGCACATTACAGTGTTATGGTAAATGGGGTGAAATATGGGGCAAAATAGCCAAGTAATGGGACATTGGAATTGCTGCAGTGGGGAGACTCCATTCAACCATGATTTTGTGAGAGGGGAAGGGCGGCAAACTCAGACAGCCCCGGCTGAATTATACCTCTGAACTGTCCAGATTTTTGCAGAATGAATAGATTTTTGCTTCTTATTTTTGGTTTGTTCCTCATAACGTTTGTTTTTTTTGCAAATCATTTAGGAATTAACTCACTAAATAATGACAGACATTGAGTTTCCAACTTCATCACCTTCAGAAAACTGCATGCTAATGCAAGACCTGTTATTCTATCAACTGTCTAAGTTTATACAAGAGCAATTTTTAGCACTGTTTGTATGTTCCCCCAATAAAATTGGCTTTGTCCAAATTTCCTGCATTAAGAAGTTGAGAGGTACACGCAAATAAATCACTTTATAGAAATAGGCATATCCAAACCTCTCAGCTGTCCCCGATTTTGGCTCAAAATGTTCCTCTCCCCCTAATAATGCCTCTGCAAAATGGCAATTTTGGAAGAAAATGTAGAGGGTTTACAATTAATAAATAATTGTAATGATCAGAGTTATAGATTACTTTTAGTTCAATAATGCATGTAGATTCTCTTATTTTGTCAGTTGCTCAAGTTAATAGTACTAATATTTAAAAAAGTGTCCCTTCTTTGACAGGTTCCCAACTGTATTTTGTGGCTATTTTGGTCCATTTTTCATAGAATTGTGGTTTTCTGGCAAATTAGTGGCAAACCATTAAATATTGAAGTTATAAAATAATGACAGACATGTGAGTGTCAGATTTCATACCCTTCAGAAAATTCATACTAATGCAAGACTTACTATTCTATTATCTTTCCAAGTTTATAAGAGCAATATTTTAAAAAGTGTCCTTGTTTTTGGGACTTTGTCTCACTTCTATGTATGTCTTTGTCCAAATTTCTTGCTCTAAGGTTGAGAGATATGACAAATGTGTCAAGGCCATCACCATCAGCCAGAGACATTTCAAATTGTGACATACTTGTTGCACCCCACTCCCCCATGTAGTGACTCTGGATGTGTCCAAGCAAGGCAAGGAGCAGTTATCCAGTGTAAGTGTGCAGAGTATCCCCCTATCCAAGGTAGACACAAGTACTACAGTGGCTTTTCATCTGTCCTTGATTTTGCAGAATGCTCTGGTTTTCTGTCATATTTTTATACTGTTGATTTATGCTTCTTATTATTTAGAAAATGGATGCTGTTGCAGTGCCTTTTGCTCTGTGTTGAAGTAGCAATGCTTTAATGACCATCAGGTAAGCTTGTCTGAGATTGTAAGATGCAAGTAAGCTTTAATAAGCATACTATTAAAGAATTACCAACATTGAATGCCTTTTTGTTGTTGCCATGCAGATAATATTTACATAACTAGATAACATATAAGCCTTAGGTATTGAAATACATATGACAGTATTTGTACTAAAGGACAGGATTACAGTATTTTCAGAAGCTTATTACATTTGTTGGAGATTTGAAGTCATCTTTGCAGGCTTTACCCGTAAACTAAATGGAATGCCAGTCTACCATGTGTGTTCCATAACCTGTGCAGTAATCCTTTAAGCAATTGATCTTTAGCTTGTTTCTTGTTTACTGTTCATTTTTTACTTTGATCGTGTTTTCTCCATGGAACAAGTAGATGATTGTTGTCAGGCAGCAGGTCTTTTTTGGATAGTTAACATTTTTACAAGTGGGGGTATCACAGAGGTTGCTACTTTCTGCATGTTACTTGGTACTTTTATAAAGCTGAATATAAATTATAATGTATTTTTCATGCCTTACAGCCTTTTTGTTTCCATCTAGATATTAAGTAAGCTGTCATGTAACCAATGCATTGAAATATTATTTTTCTTCTACACTTCATTTTGTCTTGATTGGACTCTCATAATGATTTTTTGGCACCCAAGGTAGTGTGTTTAATTAAAGTTCCAGTTTTTGTGGTTTTGAGTATAACTCCAACCCTTTCTAGCTGACCACACCCATTCCTATTGGCCCCACCCATTAAGCTGTCTCCTGAAGCCCCCCTTTGATTTGAAGTCACCAGCCGCCACTGTTTAACACACACACACACACACACATATATATATATATATATATATATATATATATATATATATATATATATATATACAGATTATTATTTTATTCATATGTACCTCTGATTGTCTACTGTAAGAAATGTTAATCACTAGCATGATGTCCTGTTATGTGTATATATGCTATTAGTATGCTTGTTAATCACCAGCATGTTGTCCTGATGTGTATATATGCCATGTGTATGTATGTTCTACTTCTTTTTACTCTCATGTAATGTATTGTAATGTGGAGCTTTTCTCCCCGGGCCTCCACTGAAAATGGACCTGTGTCCAGTCGGACTTTCCCGGTAAACAAATGTAAAATAAATAAATAAATAAATAAATAAAATAAAAACTTCCATAACTTCCTACATTGTTCTGTGTGTCTGGACCTTCTGGCTGTACACAGCTCACAGATGGTTACATGTAAAGCATTATATTAAAAAAGCATTCCTGCAAAAGTGTATCTGTGTTTATAACTCAAAGTAAAGGGAAGATTAGTAAAGTATGAGAATTCAGATACTAAAACATATTTCAACAAACTCATACTAAGCAAATACTACAGTGAATGCAATACCTTAGAAATAAAACTCATATAATAATATTAAGGAAAGAAGTGAAATACAGGTAAAGAGGAAGAATTGTCTTATGTCTTCTCTTTATAGCTGAAGGAGAAATCTCCTATACAAGGAGATAGAAAAGGTGAATAGCCAGCTTAGTTGAATCAACTGGTAAGCCTGAATAAATTAGTAAATAGTATTGTGCTTTTGAATTATTTCATTATTATATATAGGGGAATAATTAATATAGAATAGCAACTGAAGCACTAAAGTCAGTTTAACAAATTCCTGCAAGCAAAAGTGAGATATGTCAGTATATAAGTGTAGCATTTATGCCTTTAGCTCATTTTATTACTCTATATATAGAAAAAAATATATATATAGAATAGTAGCTGAAGCAATAGCTTACATGCGGTATATTACTGCAAGCAAGATTGAAATGTCAGTATGTAAGTGCATCATGTCTATCTTTAACTCATTGTATTACTGCACATAAAGAAATAATACAGAAGAGTAGGTGAAGCAATAGAGTGCATTCAATATGTTAATGCAAGCAAGAGTCAGAGATATGAGAGTAATATATAAGTAAATCCAAAAAACGGAATGGAGTCCACTGGCAAGTATATACCAATGCAGAATGGTAAAAACAGTCCTTTATTAGAATAAAAGTGATTATCAGTATTCACCAACATAAAATAATAAGCACTTTGTTCTCCAATTATACAATTCAGGAGACTTTATCAATTAATATATAAGTGCAGTATTCTGTCTTTAATTCACTTTATAAGATGTAAGTATTTATAAAGGGTGTTTTCAGTGCAGTACTGCAAATGAATGCATATCAAGCACAAATGTGAGTAGGTTTCTGTAGCAAACTGCAACATGCAAACCCCTTCAGAACTTGACAGCAAACACTGTCCTTCCAAGTAAGTATAAGTACTTCTCATGCAATTTCATCCAAAAATCTCCATAAGCACTTTCCATACATTGTTTTATTTCAATAAAGATGCTTTAAAGTAATAAACTGAATGCTGTGAAACATAAAGTGTAAATTTATTCTGTGTATTTTCTCTTTTGTCTCTGCCTTTTTTCTCTGTTTTTATTTTAACTATATATTCCTTTGTCCTTTATTATTTCTTTCTCACCAATTTATGTTCATTTTTTAAAGATACAAAATCCTCCTAAATGGCCCAGGCATGTACCTCCCTGGTTAGGGAGTGCTCTGCTCATCTGGGCACATCCTCACAGGGTCATGGTAGTGACACTGGTCCTGCAGGTACCCATCACATGGCACCCCGGCAAACCTCACTGAACTGACACTTTGGGACTTGGTTAAGAATGTGCTGGAGTAGGTCATGGACAGATGGACTGAGACGATTGAAGCCTTGCTTCAATATGTTCAAGACACACTGTCCTAGATGGTGCCAACTGTGATGATACAGCCAGCTATGCCAGGAGAAGTAGGGCAGTGGATGTGTATCATATCCCAGCACAGATAGCTGGAGTTTTACAGAGAATTATATGTCATTTGTATAATCAAACTGATTTGTACAAGTGCTTGTGTTGAAAATGTGTTTATAAAGCTGCCTGTGTTAAAAGTGCAGCAAAAGTGAGTTCTGCTGAACAGAAAAGAAATGCACCTGTATGTCAAACTGTATTGTAACTGTTGAAATTAATATATTGTAAAAGAGGATACTGGAAGAGAAGAGATTAATCTCAGTCCAGCTAACTTTGAAAAATAGTCTGAAATTAAATTACCTGGTTTAGGCCATAAAAATTATATCTTACAGTTCTGACTGCAGACAGAGACAAAATGTCTGTGAAAACTCAGACTAGGAATCTTACTGTATTGTCTTTGGGGGTGAACTAATTGCAACCCTGGAAGGGTTGGAAGTTTTTGAAACAGCTTTATAGTTTACAGATTCTATAACACATCTTGACAAAGCTGTATGTGTGCGTGCATTATGACACATATGTGCTAGATTCTGGTTCATTTTTCTAGTAAGGGGATATTGTGGGAATCAGAAGTTAGGTGACTAGATGTATATGATGTCATTCTGTAATCCTGCACTGAAATAATATTTTAACACTAAATGAGGCTGAAGTCTCAGAGCAGTCTATTTGTGAAACCAGGCAAAAGAAGGAACACTCACCTACATCATCTTGCCTTGCTCTAATAAGTGAACTAGGGGACAGTAATTCTTTAGATCAGTCAGGAAAGTATGGTGAGATTTGTTAAGTATTGTTTTTCTGTACCTGTGTAAACCTTTCCATCTATGTTATTTTTAGTATTTCCTGTGATTAAACTCTGGTGCTTATTGCAAATAGATATTTAGTATTTTCATGTTCTTTTATTATTATTAAATATATTTAAACTTTTCATTGTGCCTGGTCTTTTAGAGAACAGTTTAACCTTTGACAGTACTTACATTTAACACAAACAGTAAGGTAAGGAACAGCTGTATTATTATATTCATAGAGACTTGGCTGAATTCAAATATCAGTGACCAAACTGTTGGGATAGACAAATTCTCCTTATTAAGAGCAGACAGGTTACAGGCTCTCAGTGGAAAAACTAAAGGTGGGGGAGTCTGTATATACATCAACAACAGCTGGTGTGTAAACAATGATGTCGTTTCTAGCCATTGCTCAGCTGACACTGAATACCTTACAATTAAATGTCATCCATTCTACTTGCCCAGGGACTTTTCAACTATCTTTATAACTGCAGTTTACATACCTCCGAGTGCAAACACTAATGAAGCACTTGCCAGCCTGTACCAATTAGCCTCTGATCTGAAAAACAATAACCCAGAATGTGTCAACATTTTAGCTGGGGATTTCAATCAGGCTAAACTGGAACCTGTGTTACCAAACTACCAGCAATATGTAAACTTCTCTACAAGAGGTGAAAACACACTTGATCAAGTGTACTCAGATATCAAACAGGCATTCAAAGCATTTCCCACCCCCATCTGGGTAGCTCAGATCACATTTCCATCCTGCTTATCCCCACCTACAAACCTATGCTAGAAAGAGAAAAACCTTTCAAGAAGCAAATAAGGATCTGGCCTGAAACAGCTTTCTCAGCTTTGCAAGACTGCTTTGAATGCACTGAGTGGAAACTATTTAAAGAAGCTGCCACCACAAATCAATGCATTAATTTGGATGAGTATACTGAAACATTTGTGGGTTACATCACAAAATGTGTCGAAGATGTCACCACCCTGAAAGATGTAACCATCAGAGCCAACCAAAAACCCTGGCTCACCAGTGAGGTATATGAATTACTGAGAGTGCGCAATTCTGCCTTTAAGGCTGGAGGCAGAGATGCTTTGAAAAAGGCCAGAGCCAACTTGAACAAAGGTGTGAGAGTAGCAAAACAGGCCTACAGTCTGAAAATACAGAGACACCTCACTGACCAGAAAGATCCCAATCAGCTGTGGAGAGGGATCCAAAACATCACAGACTATAAGCCACCATCCACATGTTGTGATGATAACCCAGACTTTTTAAACAAGCTAAATATCTACTTCAGTATATTTGAGGAATCAAATAGAACCATACAAAAGAGACTACCGATGAACGCAGATGGCACATCACTATGCCTCAACTTGGAAGAGGTACGCAGGAACCTACGTAGGGTTCATCCAGGCAAAGCATCTGGTCCAGATATGATCTCAGAGAGGCTACTTAAAAACTGTGCTGATCAGCTGGCACCAGTCTTCACAGACATTTTCAATATATCTCTCAGCCAGGAAAAAGTGCCCAAATGCTTCAAGACCACCGACATTATCCCTCTGCTCAAGAAACCATCTCCAGCATCATTAAATGATTATCGGCCAACTGAACTTACCTCGGTAGTGATGAAGTGTTTCAAAAAAATGGTCAAGGATCATATAACATCCTGCCTACCTGCTACATTTGATCCTTTTCAATTTGCATACAGGACAAATCATTCTACTGCAGATGCTATAGCCTTAACACTTCATCACACCTTGGACCACCTGGAAAATAAGGACTGTTATGTACGCATGCTGTTCATAGACTTTAGCTCTGCCTTCAATACAGTAATTCCACAACAACTGCTGTCTAAGCTGAGTAATCTAGGCATAGAAAACAAAATATGCAACTTGATCCTCGACTTCCTGACTGAAAGGCCACAAATAGTTTGAGGTGGAAAACATCACTCAAACAGCATCACCCTAAACACCGGGGTCCCACAAGGTTGTGTACTCAGTCCACATCTTTTCACAATTCTAACACATGACTGCACAGCTAAGCATCATTCAAACAGAATCATCAAATTTTCCGATGACACCACAGTAATCGGCCTTATCAAGAAGGAAGATGAGGGAGCCTACAGGGAGGAGGTGACCCAACTTGTTCATTGGTGCACTGACAACAACTTAGCACTAAATGCTGGGAAAACCAAGGAAATCATCATCGATTTTAGAAAGGTAAATAAGCCACACATCCCTATCATCATCAATGGTGTCACAGTGGAGAGAGTTAATAGCACCAAATTCCTAGGGATACATATCTTGCAAGACCTCAGTTGGGCCACAAACACTTCCTACCTTATAAAGAAAGCCCAACAACATCTCCACTTCCTTAGGAGACTTTGTAGAGCTCTCAAGCCGATTGTAAGGCCCTGGATAAGATCATTAAACAAGCCACAAAAATCATTGGCTCCAACCTTCAGTCCTTACAGGACATATATTCAAACAGATGCTATGGCAGAGTCCGAAAAATACTGAGGGTTATACATCATCTGGCCTATGGACTGCTCAAACTCCTACCAACAAGGAGTACAGAAGCATTAGATGCAGGACATCCAGATTCCATAATAGTTTCTTCCCACATGCTATCAGACTGCCGAACAACAAACCCATAGCCTAACCTGCTAAATGGGTAAACAAACTTTATTTATGTGCAATATGTCATTGTTATCTACATAGCTCACTTTACACTTTATTGATTTTATTTTTAGTATCTTATTTTTGATTTCTATTTCAGTATTTTTAAATTATTATTAATCTTCCTTCTGTAAACTATAATTCTTATGGTACAAGCCCGAGTATCAAAATTTCGTGCAGTGACACGCACTTTTTCCTCTGTGTTGATCTGTATGACAATAAAGTTTACTTTGACTACTTTGACTTTGATTTATTTTGTGACATTGTGTCTTTTCCTGAAAGCCTTTCTACATTTGTCAAACACTACCATTTGTATTGGTATTAATTTTACTCAGACTAACTGGGTACCCTTGTAAGAGCCTTAGAGTAGCTGGCTCTGGAGTGTTCTGGTGGCAGTATGTACTTATAGTCTGGGCAGAGGGGGCATACCAGGTAAATCTGTGCCTGCCTTTCCCAGGTGTGTGTGTGTGTGTGTGTGTGTGTGTGTGTGTGTGTGTGTGTGTGTGTGTGTGTGTGTGTGTGTGTGTGTGTGTGTGTGTGTGTGTGTGTGTGTGCGCGCGCGCTCGAAAATAAAATCTCAAAGAGTATGGGTGTCAGTTACTTGGAGCAGGGAGATAGATCACTGGTTTCACAGAGACTGTGGTAGAGGACTTGGCTTGGAACACTTGGCTTAGGACTCAGCTCGACAGCTGTGATCAGTGTGGAGTCTTATTTGGGAACTGATGAGAGAGAGGGAAACCCAGCCACAGGATGGGAGTGTGTTGCCTGTGTACTCTTAAGGGAAATTGTGCTTGGTACAGAGAGCTGCATCCAGAAAGACTGTGTGTTTCTATTTTTGTTCCAAGTGAACTTTCCATGCTTGTGTCAGTGATGAAGATTGAGGCTCCTTCATTACTGGCCTAGTGGAAGGACATCACACTAACCACTTCACTACCACATGCCCCTACACCATCAACATTGGGTTCCTCCAGTACACCACTATCTAGCAGTGGAAACATTTAATGATCTATGGAGTAGGACTCCTGCTGGCACTTCTCCAGCCCTTCTTCCCTTATGCTTTCTCTTACATCCTCTTAGCTACTTTCCACACAATATAGTGCATTATATAAAAAAATGAAAACTGGGGGGGTCTATCTCCCACCAAAAAATAGTGCCCTTTATCGCTTAATTCCTTCAGCACAACCCTCCTGATATGTTCCTTCTGTCTATCCCTGTTTGTTGTATCTCACCTTTGTCAGTATTTCCTATGTTTACCTTTCCATTCTTTAATGAAATAATCAGTATGTCCAAATAAGGATACCCCTGTATGAGACTTATTAAGCCCCTTTATTTTTTAAAGAGCTTAACCTAAAATAAAGAGGTTACTGGATGTGTTTACCCATTCATTTTTTTATTTTTATTTTTTAAAGTATTAATAGTAAAAACTGTGCAGCCCACTGATTGCCTTAAGTCTTTCAAGAGTGATTGCCCATAGCCGCATCCATCCACAATATGTAAATACATATGAAGTAATATGAAGCCTATGCTTTTCATGTGGTACTTCATATGTACTTAACTCTTTATTTTAGGTACTTTATGCTTTTGGCTTAAATGGGTGTGTTTTTCAAAAATGCCTTTTACTTTTCCTTAGTCAGCACTAATATCCTCCATTTAGCTAATTTGCATATACCAGTAGCCACACGTTTTGTGAATAACTACTGCACAGCTGTGAAATCCAGGACTATGAATACCATACAATGTGTTTGTTATAGAAAAAATGGTTAGTCGTAATAATATTCAAGTCTCAATAGCACTCCTGCTCTAGTAATTTCATAGATAGTAAATATAATGGGTCTTCTAATTGTTGATTTTTTTTTTTTTAATACACAACACTACATTTATCTTGGCTGAAGTTCAGGCCAATGAAATTGGCTCAGAAGGATATTTCAGCCATATAATAATTAACCATATAAAATCATTATCAATAATTATTATAAAGCCCATTTTGCTATTATCTGTGCATTTACTCAGCCATCAGTGTTCATTTTTGGGAAATGTGAAAAATACTACATTAAATAAAGTTCATCCTTGTCAATATTTAAGCACAACTTGGATCTATGAATGGGAAACAGAATATTTACCCCAGGACTGCCCCTGTACTACTAATGGACAGGGGCAGCTCCCAAATACTTTATGTAATGCATAGCTCCCCTCAAATTATCTATGGTATGATCCTAGTTATTCTCTTTGGGGTAATATATAATTATTGACCATGGGATGGATAAGGCCAATCTCTAACCAGGTAGGATAGGTTAATCTGACCACAAAAAGGGAAACTGGCTAGGCTTAAAATGCCCACAAGGGCAGGTAATCTAGTACTTACCTATGCACCTATGAACTTCCGGACCTATAAGTAAAACCAGACTCAGCACTGATGATCTTCCATTTATTTTTATGAATTGTTGCTGTCCCACAAGCCAAGGGTGGTGGGACAGCAACATGAAACTTCTAGTAAAGTGTCTTAAATTATTGCATCAACGGGGTTGGTATAATGTTTAAAATATTTCCCTCACAAATACAAGGTATGGGATTTGATTTTGACCTCTAATTATTGGATAGGCTTGTAATAGTCTGCAGAATGATAGCCATCCACCTGATTATATAACAGTGGACTTTATATTACATAGTACTTTGAAAATTGCTGTAAATGACAGTGTATTAAAAGCTTTGGCAAGATCTAAATATATTACACCAATAGATAAACCAAGGTCTGTTGCTATGGTTACCTGATTATAATATTCTACTAGATGTGTTAGGGTAAATTTGGTTAGGGCCAATGGATTATTATTATTCATATAATATAATATAATATAATATAATATAATATAATAGAATAGAATATAATATAATAGAATAGAATGTAATAGAATATAATAGATTAGAAGGTAATGTATACCCCTCAAAGCATTTGCCCCAAATTGATGTCAGACTGATGGGTCTTTAATTCTTTTTTTTTTAATCTAAACCTTTTTAATGAATAATTTTTAAAAAAGAATAGTAAATTTCTAAATACAACAAACAATTGAAACATATTTCATAATAAATAATGTGAATTCATTCATAAGAAAACTAAAAAAAAAAAATAACTATTTACAAAAATGTGTCTATCCAAATATCAAATTGCAAGTTATATATCTAAAAGTATTAATTCAATTCATATTATCTTATATTTTCCCTAATGCTTCTTTAACTTTTAACCAATAGTTATACAGTGAAATTATTCTGTCTGTACTTGTCTTGATTGTAGATAGTTCCAAATGAGCAACATTGCTAGCCATATTCTTGAACTCTTTAAATGAAGGTGGTGTTTATTTTTTCTAGTTCATTGTAATAACTTTAAGTGCTGTTGCTAATAATCTCCATAAAATATTATATTTAGCTTTTTAAACACTTTTGGGAACAGCTACATTAAATAAAACCAATGATTTAGTTAAACTTCATTTGCCATTAAAATTATTTGTAAAAATATATTAGTTATTCCAAAATATCCTTAATGAAATACAATCATAGAACATATGCTGCCAATTGGCTTTAATTTGCATTTTACATCTCCAGCAGCCTATATTTTTAAACATCAATTCCATTTTGTATGGAGTAATAAAACAGCTATATATACATTCCATGTGAACAACTTCCAGTGTAATGAGAGAGTTGTCTGTTTTGAAGACATTAATATCCACTTTTATTCTTCTTCAGAGGGTGGTTGATTATTAATTAATCTATAATAATACTAAAAATTTTTCTTAAAAGACAATTTTGTTTTTTTTTATTTTATACATTTTAGATAAGTACCCTTTCCCTACAATAGACTGATCACCTAAACTAATCATAAATTCTATACATTTTGGAACAGATTCTTTACTAGGTATATTCATTACTTCAATTTTGTTAATAACATATTGTCTAATAGATTGCATTTCTAACAATTTTTCTTTATTTATATTATATTTAAGTATAATATAATTCCTTTCAAGTGTTTTCTCAGAATCCATTAGTTGATACAAAAAAATTAGATTTGTTTCTTTGAACTCAATCCTATTTGTGATATTATAGTTGATGAAAATATTTGGGGTACAAGCTATAGGAAATAACAGAAATAACCATGCTTTTATATTTGTATTTTTGTTAATAAGATTTTTTTTAATTATTTAATATGTTAGATATATATCCTCAACATATTTTTATTATCTGTCCCTAATATATATTCTCTTAATAACCTGTGAAATGCATGTGATAATATGTTACCATTTTTAAAAAATTCTAAATAATTTGAATCTAACCAAATTGCTTCTTGTAAAAGTCCAACGATGGTGACCAGTGTGTAAACGCTCCCAAAACTTGAAAAAATAAACAAGAATGCAAAAAGCAAGTACAGGAGTGCTCCAAGGCTGACCAAATAGTTCCACATAAACGTAGTACCAAATCACTGGTAGGCAGCAAACATGATACATATATCTCCAAAGTTTATTTGTAACAGAACAAATAGGTTAGCGCTTTCACCCTCATGGGCTTCTTCAGACCTTAAAACATCTCTCAAAAAAGCAACTCTTATGTACTAAAACAACTTATGACATCACTTCCTGTCATTAATACAAACTGTGAACATTCATTTTTATTAAAAACATAAAACTATTAAAAAACATTTAGACAGAAACGAAAGGTGTTGGGAGAAGAGCATACAGGTCCAACATTAAATAAAATGTGGGAGGAAGTTCCCAGACATTAGTCTGGATTCTCTCTAGTAGGAATCTATCAATTGATGAGGTGCAAGTTCTAAATAAAGGACTTTCATTTATACCCTCTATGAAAAGCAATTTAACAGATTTAGTTATTGATACTAAGTTATTTAGTCGTAATGTACAGCTTAAGTTAGAGTATGGCAATGATTCATCCACTGATATTAATAGACTTTATAGGAAACCCAGTACTTTCGTACCTAGCCTACATCCCCTGTTGGATGCTTTTGTGAAGATGGTAGAAGATTATTTACATAAGTTGGATTATGATAATAGTAAGAAGAAGTGGTTCGGTAGCCTTGGTCCGAAGTTTAGAATAGCCTTAAACCAACTAAGGAATGATGAAACTATTGTAATTAGACCAACAAATAAAGGGGGACCAATAGTTGTAATGTATAAGGATAAATATCAGGAAATGATGGGTCTGATGTTCAGTGATGAGAGATTTTATTCCATCATAAGTATAGAAGACATACAGTTTCGTGCCAGAGATATATTTCAGACCCTGGAAGATCTTTTAAAAAGTGAGATAATTACTTTAGATTTGTTCCAATTTTTTGTGGTAGTTAATCCACTAATCCCTGTTATTCAGGGATTGCCCAAGGTCCATAAAAACCCCTTAAACCCACCTATGAGACCAATAATAGCAGGGAGAGGATGAGTTACCGAACCACTTTTCTTATACCTGGAGAAGCATTTAAGACCAGTAGTGGAAAAATTTAGGTATATTTTGAGAGACACTAAACAATTTTTGTTGGATTTATATGGTAAGATCTCTACCCTTGGGGAGGATTTAGGCTTTAAATTAGTAATTTTAGATGTACAATCATTATTTACTGTTATACCCAATCAAAAAGGTATAGAACTTATTCAGAGATGTTTGAGGGGTAATACAGATTATATCTCAACTCATATTGACTTACTCTGTACATTGTTAGAGGTAGTCCTTGAGAATTATTTTTTTTTGTTCAAGGATACATCATATATACAGAGGGATGGCGTAGCTATGGTCACTTCATGTGCCAATAGATATGCCAACCTGGTAATGGCTGATTGGGAGAAGGAAAAGTTATTCCCTCTTATTAGTTTTCAGAGACATGTTATTTTTTATACCAAATTTGTGGATGACCTCTTCCTTTTGTGGAAAGGGACAGATGCTGAGTTACTAAGTTTTTTTGATGAGGTGAACTCCCTAACAACATTTTTAAATTTCACATTAGAATTTTCAGATAATTGGATAGCCTTCTTGGATGTTTATATAGAAAGGCTATCTAATGGTCTACTAAATACAGGGGTATATAGGAAAGCCTGTTATAAGAATACGCTCCTACATAGAGAGAGTATGCACCCCAATTTTGTCTTTAGAAATATAGTGAGGGGACAAGCCATTCACGCCTCACGTTTGAATCCATCTGATATAGCGTTTGAGAATGAGCTATCTGATTTAAGGGAAAGATTATTATTTAGATCTTATAGCCCTTCTGAAGTTAATACAGGCTTTGAAGGAGTGCATCTATTGAGGAATAGTGGTGCAAGTCTATACTTCTCTGATAGAAGAAGTATAAGCAGTGCACCATTAATTACAGGTGATAACCCCTGCTCATTGATTTCTGTAGTTAAGCTATCTGTGAGTTATACACAGGACATAAATAAAGTGAGGGATATTTTTGAAAGGAATTGGGGAGTATTGTTGCTGGATCCATAGTTAAGAGATATATTTGGAGTGAAACCCCACTTTTTATACAGGAATTGAATGAACTTACAGAGAATGTTATGTTATCCTAAGGACCATACACAAGTATCTAATGACTTTAATGTGGAGGGTACGAGGCCATGTAATAAGTGCAATTTTTGTGATTTTATATGTACTGACGCCCATTTTATACACCCTGTTACGCACAAGCACTTTGAATTTGGATCAGCAGCCACTTGCAATATACAACACATTGTTTATTTAGCTCAGTGTACAGCCTGTGCATCATTTTATATAGGCAAAACAGACAGGCATCTACATGAGAGGATGAGAGAACATATGTATAATATACGCATACAATCTACCACCAATGCTTTATCCAAAATATTTTGGATACTAGTACTCAACACAGTTTTATGTTTCAGGTTATCCACGTCAATAAACCAAATTACAGGGAAGGAGATGTGAGAAACTGCACTGAGAGAAATGAAATTCAGTGGAGCATTAGGCTCAGGGCAGATCAGAAACATGGGCTTAATGATAAAGTTTCTATCAAACCAGTTTTAAGAAATAGAAGGTTAATTATTAAATAGAAGTTTTATGAATTGGTCAGTACTTATTAATTTATATATGTTATTTATAAATGATTTTTAATAGTTTTATGTTTTTAATAAAAATGAATGTTCACAGTTTGTATTAATGATGGGAAATGATGTCATAAGTTGTTTTAGTATATAAGAGGTGCTTTTTTGAGAGATGTTTTAAGGTCTGAAGAAGCCCATGAGGGTGAATGCGCTAACCCATTTGTTCTGTTACAAATAAACTTTGGAGATATAGATATCGAGTTTGCTGCCTACCAGTGATTTGGTAGTATGTTTATGTGGATTTATTTGGTCAGCCTTGGAGCGCTCCTGTACTTGCTTTTTGCTAAATTGTTTCTTGTATTTTTCCAATGTACTGAGTAATATGGGTTTAACCATAATGTTATTCTCTTTACAACTGATGATAATGCATGCATTTCTGTACGTAGTCTAATACCATTCTCTGCCCAACCTTTTAGATGATGGTTTAACACTAATCTGGTTTTATTAGGATACCATAAAAAGCTTAACATTAATGAATTAAATTATTTAATCTTTTCTTTAGGGGAGGAAGTGAAATAGTTTGCCTTATATACAATTTTTTTTGAAAAATAATCATTTTAATTATAGATAATATTTTGCCCATTGTAAAAAATATTCCATTTTCTGATGAAATGTTTTATTTTATTTAAAATGCTATTATAGCTAGTAGCTGATTGCTATTATATCATTAATATTGTCTGATAATGTCCCTTCTAAATATTTTATTTTATTTTATCTGCAGTTAAATATTTAGATTTTTTGTTTATTATCTTACTCTCTTTACAATTTGTAGGTAAAATCTTTATTTTCATTAAAGTTTAGTCCATATATCTTTTGGAATGTTGCCATTATATCAAATAATGCTTGTAAAGATTGTTTGAAATCAGATAAAGATAATTTAATTTATTATTAAAATGAATACCCTTAATTTTGTCATCTAATCTAATACAATTGGCAAAGGCTCTATAACTAACGCAAATAGTAATGTGACAAAGGACATCCTAGCTTAGTACCTTTAATGATTATAATAGATTTAGATATATATGTTCCAATTTTGATATATGCAGAAGAATTTTCATAGAGCATTCTAATTAATTCCATAAAATAATTATGAAAATTGTATTCATTTTATATCAATAATAAGTAATCCAAATGTACTAAATCAAAAACCCTGTTAATGTCTGGACTAACTAAAGTTAAACTTCTTTTTATGTAATTAAAATAAGCTATTATTGTAAGTGTTCTTTTAATATTATCATAAGAATTTCTGTTTATAATAAATCATGTTTGATCTTCATTTATCAATAATTGTAATAATTGTTTGATTCTATTTGCATGCATTGACATAAATTTATAATCAATATTTAATAAAAAAAATTGTCTATATGGTGAGCAATCTTTTTTGTCTTTATTTGGTATTAGTATTGGTGCAATTAAGGTACATTTCCTAGATGGGGGTTATTTTCTAGATCATTAACTTGTGTAAATACTTTTAACAAGAGTACTAAAACTTCTTTAGGTAGAAGGTTATATATTTCCGGAATAATACTATCATTTCCAGGGTCTTTATTTAACTTTAATTTAATTTGAAGTTTAAGTTCTGACTTTGTTATGGGGTTGTCTGTTAACTTTAATTGATCTTTTGACAATTTATTTTTAATATATTTTTATTTTTTAAGAAATATTTTTATTTTGTCTTGTGGCTATCTCTGAATTACATAAATTAATTTTGTTTAAATGAATTCTAAAAGCCTCTAAAATATCTTCTATATCAGTAGCTTTCTTTTTAGTTCCAATAATACCAAGCTCTTTGATTTGATTGTTTTTTGATAATCTTCTTTGCTCCATTTGTCAGTCTATGTTGACTTTTAGGATTACTTCTTGAAGTCCCCTCTATAAATCGTTTTTACTTTTTTGAATATCTAGGTTTATCTATTTTCTCTTGATATTCTACTAGCTCCTTTTCCCATTGTTTTTCTATTTATATACAAATGAATAATTTTACCATATAAATATGATTTTAGAGTCCCAAACAAATATTTCAGAAGTATCCTCAGATAAATTAATATTTATAAAGAATTGAATTTCTTTATTTAAGAATTCCTTAAATTCTATTAATTGGGTTATATATGACGGTATTCTGGTTATAGGAATGATACTTTTAGAATTTGTCTTTACTTCAAAGGTAATAGCACCTCTCCACATCAAGCAGAGTACCTCTTTACCCCTTTTTAAGTGGAATCTGGATAACTGGATGGGAAATAGAAAATACATCCCTGGGATTCCACCCATGTCCCTGCTGGACAGGGGCTTCAGGTGCTGATTTGTCTATGCATGTGCTAACCTAACCTCTTGGCTAGGTTTATAAGGGCCTTAGGGCCAATAGCCTAGTAGCTTTCTATGATCCTATGGCCCTATTATGATCAGGTAAATGGGTATGAATTAACTTTAAGTTTATCAAGTTTTGTTACTAAATCATTTGTGATACATAGTCTGTCTATCCTAGATTGAGTACCTTGACAATATGAGGTGTGTAAAAAATAATGAATTAGCTTCTGCCAAATTATTAATATCCTTAAGATTAAACATATCTATAAAATCTTTTAAAGCTTTAGATGATGCTGTTTTCTATGATTATTTGCTGTATTCATGCCATTATCCACTCATATACAGTTAAAATCTCCAGCTAAAACAATACTCCTTTTGGAATGCTGTAAAATATCTTCAAAATGCTGTTTAACTACCTTAACTCCTAACCCTGATATCAAAAAAGCATTTAATAAAGTGTATAATCTCCCATTTATTTCTATAATTACCAAAAATAAAATTCCAGTATTATCATTATGCATGCTTAAATTTTTTGGCATTGGGACTGTGTTTCTCCATAAAATTGCAACCCCACTTTTTTTCTATTTATGTTGTGAGCTAACAAGTACTATATAATAATTTGTATTCATTTTATTAATGTCTTCTTTTAATAAATGTGTTTCTTGAAGAAAAATAAGTTGTGCATTAAACATCCTCAAATATTTATGTAGACTACCTCTCTTACAATCATTATGCAGGCCATTTACATTGATAGAGATGCACTTTATAAAAGATGAATTTATTGACATATTTTTTGTTATAGGTTTACAAACAAGATGATAATTATAGAAAAAGAAATCATATGGGAAATAACATATCTCTTAATAAATTTCTTATTTATGTATATAACTAAAATGATTTTATGTGTGTATTGGATAAGCTTATATACTTTTTAATGATAGACACCCAAATCTGTAGTTTAATAAAATAAAATATTAAACATTGTAATAAATTATAACACAGCCAATTGTTGAGGTTTAACACCTCTCGTTTGAACAGCATATCTATTCAAACGCATCCTCTAACTTCCTTGTTCAAAACCATATTCTCTGCTTACACATAATTATTAAAATAAAAGAAAAAATGTACATTTATTGGAACAATTTAACTAAAGAATTCTTGAAACTTAATATTAGACTTCAAATATGTATAGTAATATATAATTAAAGACAAAATAAATTAAAACCAGCTCATTTGTATATAGTTAAGATATTGTGTATAAGTCCATTATGCTGTGAATATAAAGATCACATCTTAGAAATATTAGTAAACTACCTATGACCAAAATTCACAGGCTATCTTCTAATGTTTAGCCATATTAACCCTTTATTTGTTAATTTAATACAAATACATCTGATTGTAAATATATATTAAAAACTTAAATCATTAATTAACAATATTAAACTATTTTAATATTGGTGTATTTATAACTACTCAACACTGTTTTAGAAAATTATGACTGTTATTAACCTTTTTCTTTTTTTTTTTCAAACTTGCCCTGAAAAGAAGTATATTGTATCATAATAAGATTTCCCCATTAATTATTAATATTCAAATGAAAGATTAATTTTAATATCTATCTACATTCTTAATGTATGTTTTATGAACTCATTCTAATAATTTCAGACAATCATGTTGCAGTTAATAAGATTAATAAGGATCTTTGAAGTAGTGCTTACCTAGTTATCAAATAGCAAGTTAAGATTCATTATGTCTTTCATAAATTACATTTTGTTAAACACTTCACTTTACATTACTATGTTTCTTTATGCTTTTTTTGCCCCATGTCCTCTAAATGTTCAACATAAAAAGATATTTTAAACATATATTAGTGCCTCTGTACCACTGTGAATAGCTTCATTTCATTTAAGTAGCAGAAATTTAGAACACTAGTATGTGCTAGTATGAACATCTAAATTTTCTACAAAATTCACATAAAAAGTGAAATAACATAAGATAAAACAAACAGTTTTAGTTTTAATGTGGCATCCCTAGTAGCCTCCTATCATAGATATATGAATAAATCCATGGCAGATTTCTGAGAGTTTCATACAAGCCAAGAAATCAAAATTATCCATAAAAATGAAATGCGTACTGAATTTTACTCTTGTATGCTTAGCAACAGAGAGGGCGGTGGTGGTGCTGCGGTAGCATTGTCGCCTCACATTAAGACACTGTCTGGTTTGATTCTCAGCTAGAGCGTCTTCTGTGTGGAGACATGCATGAATGGGCGTACCTTCATTGAAGGTTGTGCATCAGGCCTGGCAAGCCGGTACGTAAAAATCAACTTCCAATCATTAGTGGACTGGAGTTCTGCTGTGGCGACCCCTAACAGCGAAAAGCCAAAAGACACAAAAAAACATGCTTAGCAACAGAGAGGACATATTAAAACTATATATAAAAGTCATTGTCAGTTCCGAGCCAATATATTCCTTTGAACAAACATAGCTTTAACTTCAAAACTTAATTACATTCATAGATTAAATCTGTATCATCTGTGTATCATTTACTTTGAATGTCCTGTCGTCATAACCATCTGTATGATGCCACATATGAGATATACATTTCAGCAGTATGTACACAAGTATCTATTAAGAAATATACTCACCATTCTCTTTTGTGATTAACTCTGCCATATATTAAATGGATTTTTAGTTTTAAAGTACTTACATAAGTTTAAGAATTGGCTTGTATAAAAAATGTTAGGAAACTAAACCTCTATTCATTTGATTAGAGAAGATATAAAAGTTGTGAGCTCTATTGAGAATCTCCAACCATTAAAAGTATAGCATCAGATTCACCAGAGATTAACACTGAAAACATGTAATAGAGAACAAAGTTAACTTTTTTTATAGAAGAAGCAAGTTAACCTAGCCATAGCTGTCCTTAGGCACAGGCTAACTAGGTGGCCACCTAGGACACTTCTTTAGCAGGCGTGGTTTTCCAGTAATTGGGATAGTGTAGGTAAACAAGGATGGGGGCACCAGGTGGTGTGTGGGGGCTGTTGTGGAGCGCTTTTGCCTTGGGCACCAGTTGACAAAAGGCTGGCCCTGAACCTAGCATTAATGATAGCAAGCTTCCTACATCACCCAAATTTGTATGTGTATATATATATATATATATATATATATATATATATATATATATATATATATATATATATATATATATATATATATATATGTATATATATACTGTTTGCACCAACTCAACAAAGTGAAGAATGGAGTCCCTACTGATGCACACTTAGAAATGATAGCATCAGAAATTTCTCAATATAGACATCAATAAATATAATGTGTTTCAGCATCTTTTAATTTATACAACTATTACTTAATGTTAATCATCCCAATCTTTACTAAACTTACTAAATTTATACTCTGGTAATAGGCAGAGTAAACAAGCTTACAATCATTCTACTGTTTTCTTAACTAATATGTATTAATAAGAAAAGATATATCTAGTAAATAATAATATATCTATTAAACTTAATATCATTTAAGTACAGTTACTTAAACATAAAAATAAAACATTTTGGTTCTCGTAGTTTCTCCTTTGCTTTTTTTTTTTTGTATATTAAAGTAACTGTTAAAATTAACATAACAGAAGATTGCAGTAAAACATTGTCATTATTACTGTTCTGATATTTTTGATGTTTAGAAAATTGGTGTATCAATCTGTTGACTTAATAAAAGAAACACTAAGTATACAGCAAAAACATAAATCTACAGTAAGGTCTGCAAGGCTCCACTGCATTAGTTTTATATAACATAATGATCTGCACTTTTTTGTTTAGATTATATATCTATTATGCATCATAAACAAAATCAAAACTTAACATCAAAATATTTAAAATGTCTATCCATTGCACCTTTACTTGAACTGATGCTCCATTCTTGCTTTTTTTCTTTAAATGCACTGACTTGCACCTCACCAAATGAGCCAAAACCTTTTTGAATCATTTGTAATAGCCATTATGATGGAACCATATAAAACATCTATAATAGGTATTCAAATAATAATAAAGAGGTTTTACTATGATAAACATTAAATAAACTAGCATCAATAATGAAACCTAAGACACAGCTATACTACTTCCTCATCACATTTCTCTTTCCTTATTAATATGACGTTTAACCTTTAAATCCCCTTACATCAGGTATAGCTTCATAGATACAGAAAGAATACTTCACGATGCACAGTGCATGTTTTAGTTTAAAATCTTCTCTGTCAGCTTAAGCTGAATAGCTTGTGACCACAACAGGAAGGCAGAAAAACATCAGCTAAGGAAAAAAGCTCAATATGCATATCTCCTGTTTGTGGCAACCTTGATCAAGCACAGATTCAGACTGATCCAAGATACAAAGTATGAAACCCATTTAGCCTCATCAAATCCCCATCCACCTTTCAGTATACACCACTTTAATAAACTTTGTGTCTCAATATATACGCCACCAACAAACCTCAGTTCTTTAAAATAAAACAACTTAGATGACAACACACCATATATATATATATATATAACATAACTATCATACCCTAACCACTATTAATCCAGACAACAATCATTTGTTCTTAAAACTACCCAACCACACAAAATTAACTATCACAGCTACCCAACACACCAGGGATGCAATAAAACCAAGTCATTATCCATTAATACAATTCAAACTTAATCATTGATATAAACACCACTGTCCCTTCCCTTAAGCAAAAAAGTCATATATAAAGCACTTAGTTATAAAGCAGGTCTATCTGTGTGCATGCTTACATATCAATGGCAGCACTCCTTTATATGCAACAACTGCATTTAACCCTATGAATTACTTTGAAATAAGATTAACAAACCGAATAGCCTTATTTATAACAACAATAACTTTAAAGAAACTACATTTATATATCACTAACAAATACTATTGTTCAAATATTTTTAAGAAAGAGAAGAAATAGGAGAAGAAAGAAAGAAAGATGAAAGAGAGAAGAAAATTATAAGAATTAAAATACTACTAAACTGCTAAAAAGTGTCATAAGTACTTAAAATGAAAATTTGGTATATATATTTTTAATGGCTATAAAAATGTTTTATACTACCTTTTAATAGATTAATAAGTGAAAACAGTTTTACCTTTCACCTATGGCTAACTGTATTGTCCCATTTTCAAGAGCTTTAGTAAGTACATTTGTTAAAGTTTATAAAGTATTTTCTTATGTTTGTAAGTATATACCACAACAATATTATTTGTGTCCTGCTAAAAGAGAAAAACAGAAAATTATTTATTTTTTAATTTCTTTTTCTTTTCCCTTGTCTTCCGCTCATTTTTTTCTGCATGTCTCCTTAGAAAAGCTCCAATCCATTCCATGTCTTCTATTTTACATAAGATTTTGTTTGCTTTAAAAAATGACATAGCTATTTCTAAAGAGTCAAACGCTTAAACATCTTCAGGAAGAAAAACTTTTAGTCTAGCTGGAAATAACAAATGTGTTTTGATCTGGTTCTTTTTTAGTTTTTATTAAGGGTAGAAATTATTTTCTTTTTTGTATTACTGATGTGGAATAATCATTGTCAAACCTTTTAGCATGTCCATTGAAGTTAATTGGAGAACTTGAGCATGCTGTCTTTAGGATCAGTTCTTTGACTTGACTGGAATAAAACCTGAAAATAATGGACCTTGAATTTGTCTTTTTTGTCAATGTTTAAACCACTGGAGACCTGTGGGCTCTTTCAATGCCAAAAGATAAAGCTTCTGGTAAATTTAATATCATAGGAAGCCAGGAGGTAAGAAAATGAATTATGTTGTCACCTTCAGTTTTCTCTGGTAATCCTTAGATCAATATACAATTTCTCCTGGACCTGTTTTCAAGATCATCTACCTTTTTCAACAATAAGGTATTCTATTTTAAAAGATATTCAGTATTATGTTCATCCTCTGTTACTCTTCCTTCGATATAATTCAAAGCATCTTCTGTCTTCCATGCCTGAGAGTTGTGTTTTCTGTTGTAGTATTTCATCCAGCTGATTAAATTGTTTAGAGCATTTCTCTTTAAAATTGTCCAGCTTATTGTCCATCTCATCCATTTTTTATCAACAGCTCCTGGATATTTGTGAGAACTGACTGTAATTCCTTTTTAACTGACATCTCCTGTGAGTTGGATTTGGAATAACCCATCTTCAAATGAGAGTTAAACCTTTTTAGTTAAATAATGACAGGAAAAAAATTTAGTTTTATATAAAAATTAGATAAAGTCTTCCCAAATTAAAAAAAGGAATTATAATCAACTAAAATAATAAAGATAAGAAGACTTAAATTGTATAATTCCTGTCAGAAATATAATTTATGCAGCAGAGAAATGAAACAGTGCTGTCACCTTGACACCATCTTGGCCACGCCCCCGGGTCATTAATTCTTATATTCATCACTCCTACTTTTTTTTTACAGATTGGGTAAGATGACATCTTTTTCATTGATGTGAAATGGTGTCATAGCACAACAGTTCATTAACTATTCCATATCAAAGTGGAATAATAAAGGTTTTAACATGAAATATCTCTAAAGCAGGTGTATTGTTGAGGTCCATTGCTGATGCTTTATTGATTTATATTTAAGGCTTGAGAAATAATGTGCTCAGTAATTACAAGAGAAGTTCCATCAAGATGGACTATCCATTCTTTATTATTTAATGATATTCTTGAACTTGCTGAAGAAAAGAATATATTAAGTTAATTTGCAATAAGTAAAGAATCTGCAATTAACAAAGTATCCACAAATATTATACCTATATTTGGTTTTGATTTGCAAGAATTAATGTGCTTATAATACTTATTTTTGTCATTAGGGTTTCAAGCTAGTTTTACTTTATAACTATCCCTTTGGAGTCTTATTTTATTTTTCAAATCCCAACCAACTGTATTTAATTTTCTTTTGTTACAATTACTTGGCTATGTTTTATAAACCTGACATAATTTCTTTTTTCTTCTGTAAGTTTGAATTAAGCTGCAATTCTAGAAGGAATGATAATGATAAAAATGAATATTTTATGAGTGGATTAAGCCTGAATTTTGGTGGAACACTAGTGTTGAATATACATGTGTTATACTCTGTTCGAGCTGTGCAGAAGTTACTATATTTTACTAGCTAGCCTTCTTCCTTCAGTCAGTTTCTGGTGTTGGTTGGTTAAGCTGCAATTCTACCAGTAAAGTAATTTATATCTCTAAGTATTATTTTTGAGTGCTGTCATATACCCTACTTCTGATCTAAGAATACCCCCTCCCATGTTTTATAACCATATTTGGAGTCATAGCAGTTAAATTCACTTGACCAATTAACCACAATAATATTACTAAGTAAATACTCATAATTTATTAATCCAAAATTAAACCTCTTTAATCTTGTAGTTTTCATAAGGAACATCTTCAGTTCAAATTTCATAGAATTGAAATCAGAGTTCTCTAAAGGTTCCATGATGAACATTTTTTATATATTGCAAAATATCTGTTGCGGTAATATCCTGAAGATTTCCACTTCTTTGTCCTTTTACAAGCTGTTCTAAATTGTGTTACAAAAGAAAATCAATAACTTATTTGGAGAATAAACTTTTACCTATTTATGTGCTCCATATGATGTCAGGATTAGCCAAGTCCTCTGGCAACAGAGATTTTGTAGTGTCTGGTAAAGCACTTAACTTATTCCTATCATTCTAGTTTTCCAAGTTCCTCAGATTTGTGCTACAGAAACATACCAATACCTAAATTTACTTAATTATGTGTAAGTCATTAATATCAACTGTTACACATTCGTGCTCTTCATCAGTTGTAATAAGGATAGAAGATAGAGTTATAAATTAGTAGCACTAGCCCACCCCCTTTTTTGTCTTTCCTCAAGCATTCATCTTAATCAAATTTCTGAAATATTAACTCATTTGAGTTCCAGACATCAACTACACCAATTATTTTATAATGATCCTGTACTGTAAGACTTTGCAATACCAAATGTTTATTTCCTGGATGGCATGTGTTTGCAAAATAACACTTTACAAAGTTATTATGGCTACCAAGATTGAACCCCCCCCCCCAAAAAAAGTCTATGCAGTCTCAGAAATTTTACTTGAAAAAAAAAAGGAAATTGGTTAGGTTTAAAATGGTCCACAAGGGCAGCTAACCTACTGCTTACCTTTGAAACTATGAACATAACTGGCAACATAATAACTTAGATATAATAAATCTTTTGAAAACTTTCCTAAGTCTTGGACACATTCTTCCCAATATGTAATTATCTTAATGTTATAAACAAGTCCAGTATGTCTAAGTCATGTATTAAACTTTTGGGTATTCATTCTTTTGGATGGAATAATCTCAGTAAGTGTTATGCCAACTGAACAAATTCCTATGAGATGAATTATTGAATTATTTCTAATATGTA
This sequence comes from Protopterus annectens, assembly GCF_019279795.1. NCBI lineage: Eukaryota > Metazoa > Chordata > Ceratodontiformes > Protopteridae > Protopterus > Protopterus annectens. The sequence goes on along the minus strand of NC_056726.1, from coordinate 585,057,349 downwards.
GTTTCTCATATGATTTTAATTGGGTTGTGTACAGGTAATTTGTACCTACATGTATTAGCATTTCTGTGTATCCTGATTACATGCAACTAAGGAGAAGCTCTTCATTCAACACATTAGCAACAAGTTTTTCAAAACAGACCTGTTGAAGGCCTACCTGCTCTTAATCTATATGAAATTGGGTTACCTTAGGACATGCTCATATTTATAAACTGGAAAGATTTGTGAGTGGTAACTAACAGAGCCAAACGGAATTGAAGCAGCATTTTTGATGGGAAAAGGAGGGAGCATCCAGTCAAATCTACCGTTTCTCCCAGAAGATGGATTCATTTTAGTGGATAGTTGTATTAAACAGGCAAACTTTACCAGATCAACCTCGTATGCAAGAAAGGGGCAAGATGGCCACCCTAATCCATATTCCTGTCTCCAAAGAAGCAACCTCAGGCTTTATGTAATCAGCAAGCCATTTCAATCGTGTAATTGGCTTCCTTGCTACTGAAACTAGGCAGCTGAATAGGATTGGCAGAGCAGAAAACGTCATCCTGCAAAAGACAGCCACTCCTTCAGCTACCTTGTGAGTTATTTCTGGCCTGAGAACACCCAGAATGCATTTTCATGGCTAGGAAAACTGGGCTTTAACCATGTTTACAAAACAGTAGAATCGTTGTGCCATTAAATATCATTTGACACATGAAGCTACTCTGTTTTAGTATAGATGCAAATATCAGGCTAGGTGTGCAGTTCTACACTTATTTCATGGGATATGTGGCCCACAAGGGCAGCTAGCCTAGTACTTATCTATGAACCTACGAACATATGAACCTATAAGTAAAACTACACCCATCACTGATGATCTTCCAGATCAGACCAGAGACAAAGAATGGCACTGGTGTCTCCACATTGGAATAGTTTGTTAACCAGCTGCTTTCTGCTCAGACTAGAATTTGGAGAGCAATATTTGACGATGAGTCTTTTCATGACCGTGTAAAAACATGGATTATGATATTCAAGTCTTTCTTTTGGCCATAGAGAAGGTGGCTAATGGTGACTGAGGGACAACAGCACTTACACTTAAAGTTCCCCTTAATGTGACACTTCTCTTCACAGTGACATAAGAGAGACATCTATATCAATAAAAGGAGTGTATCTACAAAGAGGATGCTCTTGTCATTTTAGAAGAGTTGTAAAACACATGTATGGAGCTTTCAGTTTTATTTTTAACTCATTTTTAGTTTAAACACTTTTCTAGTTATGTCCATGGACATTCCTGCACCTATTCAACAGTTTTCACAAATATTTCCGGAAGTTAATGTGGTCTTTGCTTTAGTATATTGATACTGATTATAGTTTGTAGTGGTGGATCTGAATGTGCTTTAATGGGACAAGAAGCTGCAGAATCTGACTAACCAGAAAGTGCAGTCGGGCTTTTTATTTTCCATTTACTGCATTTCCCAAGCCACTGTCATTCATTTTTTTCCACAGACACTTAAGTGTACCATAAAACAGATGAAAGGCCATAACTTAATTATGGTCAGGTACTGTTTTGATGCTCAAAATCCCTTCCTAGAATATTTTCCATTTTGTAGAAATACCTAGATATATTTCCTTTTTACTTCTAAGAGCAAACTTAAACCCATCCAACTAATAAATATTTTTTTGTAACCAAATACTTTTTTTGGTAATGTTCCGGCATATAGTTTGCTTTTTTGATTACACATTATGTTCATAGCTTAAGCAGCTTTGTTCTTAATACTGAAACATCAGAAAGATGCTCATTAAAAAAAAAAAAAATCATACCAGAAGAGGTAACACAATATGCTGTCCCAGTCTTCTCATTCTATGAGGCACTGTTCTTTTTTTTATTTTTCAAAAAAAAATGTGAGTTTTTAAAGCAGTGTTTTGTCAGTGACAGTCTCCAGAATGACCTCACTGAGAGTAAATGTTTGACCTATTTAATCTATTAGCCTAAAAAATACTTTAGCCTGACATCATGGATTTATTTTAGTTGGTCAGTTTTGATGACCTTACCAGCACACTAGACATTAATTGTATCTTTTGATCTTGAAGAGTACTATACAAACTTTGCAGTTAGTCATGCATGAATTGAAAAGTTAAATAATCAAAGACATTTAAAATAAGGCAACTTCTGCAATGATATTACATTCTGTGAGTGTGCAAGCGTGTGTGTGCATGTGTTTAATGTGCACGTGTGCATGAATACATGAGTGTGTGTGTGTGTGTGTGTGTGTGTGTGTGTGTGTGTGTGTGTGTGCGTGCGTGCGCGTATGCATTTCATTTCTTTGCTTATGTTCATCAATTATTGCATAATAACACCATTTGTGGCATTGTCTGCAGGAGAAAACTTATCTGAGCTGCTTGATATGAACACACAACCCTGAACTGTCTCTTTCTATTGTACAATGGTTATTTTTTAATAATAATATTGATATTTCTCTAGATGGACTAAACATGTTGATGTCGTCCTGTACATTGCTGTGCATAACTAAGTAGTTGCCAAATTCACTTGAATTTGGATTTATCCAATTCTGTTGAGTAACAGAAAACTAGCAACATCATGAACAGCCAATACATCCACAGAGTTTACTAGGGAAGGAGGGGACAGACATAGTTTGCCATATCTTGCTTACATGTCACACACATACCTACAAACAATTTAGAACTGACAATCCACCTACTGCATGTCTTTCAGATGTGTGAACAAACTGGAGTAAATGGAGAAAACCCACACAAAGGGAAGACCTGTCTATACTGCAGAACTACAGAATTTAAATCCACATATGAACCAAAATGGAGACCTTCTTGGTGTGAGGTAATGGTAATACTCTCTATACCACTGTGCTACCCTTCAATTTGCATAACCATTGTATAACTAAGGAATAACACATGAAGGAATGTGCATTTTGTTTTTTGGGGTACTGATGGTACTGACACACCCTGAGGTGCATTTTAATGTTATGTGCTTATAAAGTTGAGGAATGATGGTATTCAATGATAAAGCACAGACCATAAGGATGGTGTTTTGATTATAGTCTGGAAACAACGAGCCAAAAAGAAGATTACAAGTATTTCATCATCATCCATAGTAAAAGCAGAGGATTTCAGAGTACAGCTGAGCTGCACAATCAGCTTTTGAGATTTATAGCTATTCAGTTTTAATTCATATCCATTAGTGCATGCATACATCGTAGAATGTCACACCTCTAGCAGCCCTTACACATCCTTACAGTCCACAGCATTTTTTTTTCAACAAATCAAGGTAAAAATCATAAGTCAGACAGGTGTAAATATCTTGTGAACAGTAAATGTGATTAGAAATGTACAAACAGCAATGCCACTAGTAAAAAGTCTTCTTTACTGCGGTAATAGTCATTGCTTTCGCATTTCTTATATAATACTATAATATATTATAATGCAGAGAAACCTGGAATTGTATTATTTCTCTAAAGCTTTGCAATTTTTCATATCTTGAAACAGACACAGTACAATCTTGTGTCAGATCATGGTATTTTAGCCAAACTTGAGCTTTCACATGACAGCAAGAAGTTCTTTCTGACTTCTTGTTTATTGAGATATTTACAAAAATAAGAAAAAAAATAATGTGTGCTTGTTCAGTTATCAAAACACATAACATTGAATAACAATGATAGTTTTTCTTCAAAATTATCTAAGATTTCACCTGTTGCCATGCAATAGTTTTTAAGTCACTTGGTTTTAAAAATAATAATGCAAATATGCATGGAAATACTGCACATTTTCATAATCACTAGTAATCAACCAGAACTGTCTCCTTTATAGTGTAGTATATCGACAGTGACAATGTATTTTTCTCTCTCTCTCATGATGACAGTTCACATCTTCCCTCAGTAACATATCTCTCTCAGTTATGGAAATATGAATTATCTCCACTACAAGATATCATCATAGATTAAGAATCTTACTCTTATTTTATTAGTTATACCATACCCTTTCTTATGCTACCCATTATTAATTAAGTCACTTAGTTAATGAAACCTATCCCCAGTGATATAGAAAGTCATATAGAGCGATGGATGTTAAATGAAAGTATACAAAAAGGCTTTTATAGACGTGAATGGCTTAATCAAGGAATAGCATGTGTAAGGTGCACTTTATCACAGGGTATTGTCATGTGTCAAATGTGTTATGATGAATGTGATGAAGCACTGTGCGTTATGTTCCTGAGGTAAGGATATGTCACCATAAAGCACTGCCTTGAAGCATTATTCCCATTATAATCTAGACCTGGGCTATAAAAAACATAAAATAAATAGGTAGTTGCATTTTGTCTTCAGCAATTACATTTGTTTCTGTTTATATATAGATTTTAAACTATGTACAGAATTTGTGCAAGAAAAAAATAAAACTTACTCAGTAGTCATTGTTGTAATTCTGTTTTTAATTATATGTTAACGTATAATTAAGGCAAGGTGCCTATTACAGGAAGACAGAGGCCGAAGTCTGATCTATCAAGGCAAAGGAAGCAGCAATTCTATGCAAGAGGTACACAAAAGGGATGGAATGAAATTCACTGTGGTACATAGCAGAAGCCAATGTGAAATTAATGTCAAAGTGCAGCCTGTAGAAAATGCAGAACTGATAGGTACATGGGAATAAATAAGTCTATGGGAAAAATATGAAAAAGGGGTCAGCTAATGAGGTTAGGCAGAGAACAGGCACAAACATAGATAGGTCGCTGGAGCTAAGTGGACTGTAGTATGCCATAGTTTATTATTACTAATGCCTAACAAATACATTGTAGTATTATACTAACAGTACACTCTCTGCAGAAACAGTGTCCTTACTGTGTGTGTTTGTGTGTAACTTCACTACACCTGTTTTATACTTTTTCATCATCTTTTTTTTTTTTGTAATAAAATCGTGGCACAAAAAAGGGATACTGTAATCTGTCCATTTCATCTGCTTAAATTTCATCTGTTTAAATAGATAGATAGACAAATTAAGCATTGTTTGTGAATGAAAGAGAAAATAGGAGAAAACACTGAAGGAATTACCAGAAATAATTGAGGTGACTGCAGATGTAAGAGAAAACCAAAGTAGGTGAACATGCCAGAGAAATGTTGCTGTAAATGCTCCATTTTAGGCTGCCATACTAGGTCGGAATTAAAGATCACTGTATAGCTGGTGAATATGAGAAAAGTTGCTTACCAGTTGTTATGTCACAATAAAATTTGAGGCACTAAAAATATACAAGGTAGCATGGCCCACAGAGTGATGCTGGCATTACAAGAACAGAACAGAAAATAACGGGTTCATTTAAAAATTCTGTTGTTTTAGCCTGCAGAGCAAAAGGCAAATGGAAACTGTAGATGGGCAGAAGGGAAATTATGTGATGTGATGACAGTGCATAAAAGAGCTGGCCTACAGGACCTGATAAATAACAAGCTGATAGTACCCAACATGACAATTTGGGAGAATTATAAAAAATTAAAACGGAAAAGGTGATTAGAAATATATTTATAAAATTATTTAACAGCATCCTAGGTAGCAATGTTTTTTAGGAGGAATATCAAGCCATACCAGTTTGACTAGCTTCTTCAGCTGCATAACAAGGATGATACATCATGGAGAAGCAGTGACTACATTGGATCTTTTCAATAGTAAGTTACTAAAATGAGGTTCATTACAGAGGATAGAAATTAAATAGCATAGAAAGTACATAATCTGTTTAGTGAGAGGAACATATAAAATAATGCAAAAACACAAGAGGGAGGGGGATAAGTGATGTGCATATAAAATGATACGGAAGGTCTTAAGATTTATCATATCACAGTAAAATGCATTTGGGGCATATGGTAGCATTTTATACATAGCACAAAACTCAGCTAAAGGGTACATTAAGTTGGGTAGGATGAGGAAACACAATGAGGAGTACCACAGCAAGAGTGAAGCAGTGGCCTGTGGTACAAAAACTGTACCTTAGTGCAAAGGATTGTGCTATGAGATATAGGATGCATGCGAACATGCCTCTTACAGGTTTTCTTTTTTGGGACTAGGTCAAAGCATTCAAGAGCTGTGCAGATAACCTTCCCCCTTATACCTTAAACATTCAAAAGTTGTGCAGATAACCTTCATCTTATACCTAAAACATTCAAGAGTTGTGCAGATAACCTTCCCTTTATACTTCGAACACGGAACCTGTGCTGATAACTATCTCCTTACTATTCTGACTCATTTACAACACTCTTTATGTGATATTAACATGTGTGTTATAAGCTGTAACCTGTGATTGTTTGGAGTTATGCTGGGATTTATTCATTGTTAGCCAATTTCTTCACACTAGGCGTCAAATGTACAGGCCAGAAGGAATCCCGAATAAATCCTATTTCAAGCAGCTGTTATACTTTTTATACCTTGCCAAAAATATTAAATTTTTTAAATTCTGGTTGGCATTTATTTTTGCAACATTCAAGTACTTAGCATGTGAATATTGTGAAACAGCTGAGAAATACAGTGTTAGTTCGGAGAGGAGGACGTTTTCTAATGGATACTATAAGGCTGCGCTGACTTGAATTTGATGGGTCTTTATTTAATTTGCACAGAACAAAAATAATTTTGAAATGAAGATGGATTTTTTTTTTGGAAGGATTTGCTTGCCTTACAATTTTAATGCTATTTTGCCTTATCTGCTTATATTTACTTAACCCAGAAGTGGTTATATGTAGTGCTATTGGCTCAGCTCCTTGTTGAAATCTCAGCACTTGAAATGCAAAGTTCCAAAAAGCCAAAAAAAAAGAAAGACTGAAAACCCAGGAAAAGAGAAAATCTTGAAGACTGATCTATTTTAAACTGTTTGCAGGGGATGCAAGACCCCCCCCCAACCCTGAACTTATATATGTACCAACTCCAACATCTCCATACCTAAGAGAAAAAGAACTATTCCAGGAAATGGCCATCTCAGACTAAGGATATGTTAGTCTATTTTTCAGTCTTTCAGTCTCCATGTTTTAGGACTCAGTCTAGTGGGTGCCAACATTTCAAATGGCTACCCAGTGGCTCAGCAAGTAGCACACATGCTGATGATGTTGGAAAAAGCACAGAGATGTGAGTTCATGTTCCAGTGCTAACACTGTTCTTTAGATAAGATATTCATTTAAAGTCTCATCTACCTTAGTTTATAATAGCCCAGGTGGATATAAAGAGCCCATGGCACTTATTAAGAAAAAAAAAATGAGTAGAGGACTGCCTTTATGTCCTCGCCAAATTGTCCATAGTCAAGTATGAATGTCATCTCTTGTCTGTTTTGTATGATGAAGAAGAAAGTGGTGCCTTGTGTGGCAGCAACCTCTCTGGCTCCCAGTGTGTGTGTTGTGTTTTGTGGTTCATTTTGTTCCATTTGGCCTGGTCGATGGTGCGTCATGGTGTTCATGGTGTCAGTAGTATCCGCGTTGCTTAGTTTTTGTTTATTGGGGTTGTTGAAATGAAAACTAGAACTGAAAATGGAAGTTTGGGCCTTCAGTGGCGAGTTAAGTGAGGTGAAGAATGAGGAATGCTGAAATCAGACTATTGCTGTCAGATCTAAAAAGACCAGTGTTGGATTTTGCTGAGTCAGAGGGAGCTGGATTGGAATTGGAAGCTGCTGATGACTGCCGAAGATGTCAGAGATGTAGCTGGTGACAGTGAGATGTGGATGGTGAGGATTGAGAGAGGATTGTTGGACTGGTTGTAGCCACTCAGAGTGATTGTGCTGAATGCAGGTGGCAAAAGTCTGTTTTTTGTCTGCCAGTTTTGTTTTAAATTGGATTTGGTTTGTGGTGTCTGAGGAGACATAACTGGAACTTAGGATGTTGCTGGTGTGGGAGAGGGTGATGGTGGTGGCATAGATGAAGTGGATTTCCATAGTTCGTGGGATCATGCATAGTAGATGGATGCTTCTGTGGCTACTGTTGGCTCGGTCGCTGTTGTTGTAAATGTTGTTGTATTTTGTTTCTGTGTTGCTGTGCTTTTCTGTTTGTACATGAGCTTGGAGAAACAGAATTTAATTCAGCTGTGCACCTGTGTATGGTCTGAATGACAATAAAGTTACTTTTGACTTGTGACTTTTTTGTCTGGTCAGTTTTTCAACCTGGGCTGAGGCTGAAATTGGTCAGATTTGGTCAGTTCTCTACCCCAGTAAAAAAGTCAGATAACTAAATCAATAAATAAATATCAGGCGGCATAGTGGTGTTGCACCATACCTCTCTGTTGTACAGATTTACACTCATAAGTTAGTACTTAGCTAACTGCTCTTGCAAGCCATTTTAAGCCTAGCCAATTATCCCTTGTGAGACTCAAACCCTGCACCTTGTGTTTGTAAAGCAATCATCTTAACCATTAGGCCACCCTCCCATCCCACTTTTTCCCAGATTTTCCCAGAATGTCCAGATTTTTGTGTCATATTATTGATCTGTTTCTCATAGAATTTGTGATTTTTTTGGACAAATCAATGAGGACTGAAGTCATTAAATAATGACAGACATTTGAGTTTCATACTTCATATCCTTCAGAAAATTCATGTATAAGAGCAATACTTAAAATCTGTCCCTGTTTTTGTGCCTTTCTCCCCCATAACTTTTGGCTTTGTCCTGATTTCTTGTGCTAAGAGGTTGAGAGGTATGTGTTGTACTTAGAGTTGCTGCCTCACAGTGCTTGGTTCTCTAGTTTGATTCTTGGCTGGGGTGTCTTCTGCACACAGGTGGCATGCCCTCTCTGTGTCTAAATTAAGTTTAAATAGGTGTTCCAGTTTCATCCCACCTCCCAAAGATGTGCCGTTATTGAACTGGTGTTCCTTCAAACCACCTGTAGGCATCTCTGTGTGCACCTGCAATAGGTTGTTGTCCCATTTCGGATAAGATTTTATGCCTTGCACCCAATGAATGCTGGGATAAACTCCAACTCCTCTGCCACCCTGAATTGGATTATGTGGGTAATCAAATAATAAATGAATGAATAAAACAAGACCATTAATTACTTTAACTGCTTATTGGTGTATCAGATCAGATCCAGTATGTAATGCATGTCAACTTTATCTGCAAAGCTTTATTTACCAAATAGATGAAACAACTAACACCTCATTATTCCATACTCATTTAACCTCCACTGCTGTGACCATCATTTTAATAAAGAGGCTTGCAATAAAACCTGACCATGCCTATTAACTGTAATTTTGTACCATAAATGAAAAAAAAATAAACTTTCAATTAGATCACTCTAGACATAACAAACTATCAGCTTTAGCCTGTTGCAGGACACCCTCCATGTCTTCTGACAATGATGTAATATTCCTAAATGTATTCAATGAACTTCCCTCAATAAAGTGGTACACCTATACTTCCAATGTAGGGTATACCCAGACGTTCTTTGATTTAATAAAGAAAAACTTCATGGTTCAGATAGATAAATACCCACTAGAGGACATAATAGTCTCAATCTGATGTTTACACTTAGCTACATTATGTTCCATTCCCATGGAATCTTGTCCCTCTATTGAGTCAAATCATACACTAGTGACATTCAGCTTTAAAATCCCTTAATACCCCTGTATATAATATCTCAGAATTCAAGGATGCAGACATACTTATCATCAAATTTTATTACAAGATTTCAAAATTCACTCATGGCACAATCAGCTCTGACAATGAAACAATACAGCAGGAAGCATTCCAAAGACATTCTATACTTACTAAATATATGTACAGAGCTGGCAGTCTCAACCAGAAGTATATATAATGGGAAATTCAAAAACTAGCCTCCTTGGTGGCCCTCCAACATAAATAAATTTTACAATTAAAGATAAAAGCTTATTAAATAATACAGGAGATCCAACAATCCTTATATCAAGGATGATATCAAAAATATTAATAAACACTAGAAAAATATTAATAGAAGTACTAAAGCAGTTCATGAATGTAGGTTAGCATCTAAAGCTAAGGACAGTTATAATTCCTTCTTCAGAGATGGCATGAAACTAAGGAATAAAACCCAGCATTGCTCTGCACTTATTTAAAATGGCACCACCTTTTCAAATCCAACAGACATTGCCAAGATTCTACCAAACAAATGTGATAATAATAGAACCTTCTTTCCAATGTCCATATATCTCCAAATCCCTTAAATCCCCTATTCGCACAAAGGAACATGTACTGAAGGTGCTATCAAACACCAAAATGGCTTTCTCCATGGGGCCTAATAATGTACCTTGTTGTTTAATAAAGATTATTAAGCATACCCTGGCAGAGTCACTTCTCAAACTGTTTACCCTAAAGTTGACTACAAGTTTATTTCTTAAAGTGTGATGCATTGCAGTGGTGATACTACCCCAAAAGAGGCTCTGCCACTGACTCTGGGAATGATAGACCCAGCAGTCGATGAATCTTACCTGCAAAGCCATGGAAAATATTATAACTGACCTTATAAACAATTATATCAAATATCTCATTAGACTTTTGACTTCCTGTATGGTGGCATGCTGAAGACAGCAACACCATGGAGCTCTGCTGAAAACACTAAAAAAAAACAGAAAAGAATGGAGAAAGTGCCATCTCAGAATGAGGAGAAATTAGTAGTGATGAATCCCTTCCAAAGTGAATGTTGATAAGAGCTAAGAAAGGGAAGCTGGAAGAGAAAACAGAGAAGTATACTCAACCACAGATATTAGAAGTGGGAAAGTAAGAAATGATGTCAGATATAATGCCAGTGATGCCGGAAGCAATCAGGCAAGAACTAATCAAGATGATTAATGGCCTACAAGAAAATCTAGCCTTTCAAGAAAAGAGAATAAATGAAGTTATTGATGGGTTAAATGAACATGCAACAGTACTATAAGATATACCAATGGAAAAAGAGGAGCTGAAAGCATGAGCAGAAACAGCCAAAGTCAGGAATGATTGTTTGGAGGCCAAAGCGGCAGACACCAAAGACATGGTGAGAAGAAAGAACATTAAAATCTCAGGGATTCCAGAGAAATGAGAAGGAGCAGACTGTGTCAGAGCAGTGAAGGAGTTAATACTAAAATGTCCTGACATTACTGAATACCAAATACTAATTGAGGTAGTGCATAGAACAGCATAGCAGCACAGAACAGCATGGCACCCAAGAACTGAGGAAGCCAGGAAAGCTCACCCAATAATTGTAGGTTCCAAGCATACACACTAAAGGAAAATATTTCTTCTGAGTTGCAGAAGTTAGACAAACAAGTAAAAAAAAAAAAAAAGAAAGAAAACCAGATTTTTATCAACTGGGACTTTTCTTACAAAATCCGTACAAGAAGGAATGCTTTCATTCCAGTGATGAAAGCTTGGAAAGAAAAGGGGTAAGACTGAGGTTAACACACCTGGTAGTGATAAAGCCATTTCCGCAAGAGTTGCTGAAAGTTTTTAATGAGCCTAAAGAGGGACTGGAATTTTTGAAACAACCAATAAACTACAGGAAATCCTTGTCAGCAGTTGATGGTCACAGGAATGCAGGGCAGAGTGTAAAGGAATGAATGGAGAAAAAAGGTGGAGATAGAGACACAGAATACTTTTCACTATTCAGAAAACAATAATAACTGAGGAAAAAGGCAGAAGTGAGGGGAAAAACAGCTTGGCTACAATGACTTAATAGACTTAATTAAGGGACACTAGATGCAAATCATTTAAGATAACTGAGACTGAATAAATGAAAGAGGAACAGAAAATTGGTATACAAATACAATCCAGTCTAAATAGTTCTACTACTTTACAGGTACTAAAGAAAGTTAAAAGAGGAATAGTGATTCAATGGCGAACAAGAGAGGTAAAATGGACACCTGGACTGAATGAGAAGGATACAAAGTAAACTTCAACAGGGATAAAAAATCCCAAATTCACCCTTGGCTTGCTGCCTATGCCCCCTTATGGACAGGGGCAGCTTGCAAATACCCTATGACACTGGCATATATTAAGGACATTCCAGTCCATGGGTATTAATAAATGGGAAAACCAGGCCATGAATGGCTAGGCTTAGAAAGGCTCTTGGGCCATTAACCTTGTAACCACCTATGATCCTATGATCTGAAAATGCAGCCTATGAGAACTTTGTATGTTCAGCTTGGTCATCCAGTGGAAGAAGTGTAGAATAAAGAATTGCAAAAGAATCGCTAAAACCAATAGCAGCAGGTGGCAATACAAAGAAAGAATCAAAAAGACATACCATAAGGAACATAATGCCCTTACAGGGACACTATGAAACAAAAACACTATGAATAAGCAGACTTGTAACTAAAAGAAAATGCTAATCATTTATGTTAACATTCCTTGTAAGGCCTACATGCTGTAGGGACCTAAACCTTGTCACCACAATAAACAGGACATGCTGGAGGGATAGATTCCTGTCCCAGTGATTTCCCATACTCTGGAACAGGCTACCCATCTATGTCAAGCAAAGTTCTTCATTAGCACTCTTCAAGAAAAATCTTGATGAGTGGATTGGAAATAGGAAATACACCCCGGGGATCACTTCTGTGTCTCTCCTCGACAGTGGCACAGGAAAATAACTTTCTTGGGTGGTGTAAGCCAGGGAATCTTGTTGGCTAGGCTTACGTAGGCCTTTGGGCCAATAGCCTAGTACCTGCCTATGAACCTATGAACTGTAATTCCACTGTAAGCCTGATGGGAATGTATTAAAGGGATTAGAAAGACCAGATTCAAACAGACATAAACTTATTGGGGGGAAAAAAGTTAAGATAAACCCACAAAGTTAAAAAAAATCAAATAAAACACATCAGGAATAAAGGGAGAGTAACACAATTGTGAAGAATAGGTAGCAAAAAAGGGGATGGAAGGAGAATAACAAGGAAGTGGAAGATGTTCAGAGAGGTAATGCTCCTGATAGGAGATGAACAAAGGAAAGGAATAAAAGATTAGGTACTGAGAATAGAGAAGAGCAGGTAGTGGTCCTTTCAATGCTGGTATAGCCTTGTCACAGTTATGGCAGTACAAGGGTGTGCAGCACAATTAGCACTATACAGAGGGAAAAATATCTCTGAAGGCAGAAACAGACATGTAAATATGTACATAGTTTGTATGAAAGTGATGAACAGGAAACAGGATAATGAAAAAACATTTCTTAATAACTGCTCTAGGAAAGTAAAAAGACGTTAAGATAAGATGAGTAAAGGGTTAGGGACATTAGAAAAACACAGAGTCAAATGAAGCAAAAATAAAGGGACAGACATAGAGAAAGAAGGGGAACAGCAAATGGGAAAGTGATGATAGATGTGATTAGTATCAGCTCATAAAATGTTAATGAACTAGGGGGGAATAAAAGAGAATCTTAGGATATATGAAAAAGACAAGAGTGCAGATATAGCATTGCAGGAAGTACGTCTACCAACAGAAGACAACAGGAAATTAAGAGAAGAAGGTTATGTGCTATTAGCAAGAGCCTTCTAGGAGAAGAAAAAGTAGTGATATTAAAACAGAGAGACTGACCACTGATAATAGGGGCGAAAATAAAGGATATGAAAGGAAGATACGATGGAATAAAAGACACACTCAATGGTAAAACAAAACTTACAATAATCACAGTGTCCACTAAAAACTGAAGTCAAGGTGCTAAAAAAGATTTTAACTGAAATAGTAAACTTTCAAGAGGGACTGAGTCTATGTGTAGGAGATTGGAATATAACAACAGAGAAGGGTGATATGAATAAGGGGCCTCAAAGCTGAAGAGGGTCTAAGCAAGAAAAAATTTTAAAGAACACATGAAACAAATGAGGTTGGTAGATACTGCGAGGCTAGAAGTGGCAAAGGATAGGCTGAATATATGATTTATTTGCATAAATATAAATGGACCAGACTGGATAAATGCTACATCAGTATGGACTACTCTTATCACGTGCTGGAAACTAAAGTAGAACCCATTACAATTTCTGACCATGTGCTAATAAAGGTAAAACTTGAGCGAGAAACTGGAACACAGCTAGATAGATAATGGAGATTTCCCACATATATGCTATTAAAGAAGGAAGGGCAGAAGCAGGTGACTATGCTTACAGGTAAAAAAGGAGAGGAAGAATGATAATGGGATGAGATAAAAGAGGGTGTTGGGAGAAAGGTGCAGAAAAGGCATTGAGAGACAGAGAAAGAGAACATGAATAAAACAAGGTATAATAGAAGAAATGTTAGAGGTCTAGAAAGGTAGAAGCAAGGGCAATATTAGTAGGATTAGCAGATAAAGAGAAAAGAAGCAACAAATTTAAAAATGGCAGGATGAGAGAATATGGACATAGAAAATAGTGACAGAAGATAGTACTTCTGCAATAGTACATCATCAGTGAAGGCTTTAGCAGCAAGGTTCAGATACCAGAAAGTAGAAAGGGGGATGTATCAGATCAGGAAATGGACAAAAAGTGAGACAGTGATGGAACTAGAGATACATTTAAAGAATGCTAAAAGGAGCTATTGAGTGAGACTGACAAGGGAGAAGAACAAAAAGAGAGAAGCAAAGTGGACTGGGAGTGGCCTACCCCAGATAAAATAGATAAAACAGATAAGAAACTGCTAATGGCACAAATAACAAAGGAAAAAAAATAAGAGAGGCTGGGTGATGGATTGTGAAGGGGAAATCACCAGGATCTAATGGTCTACCAACTGAAGTTTGGGAAATGAAAAAGGGATACACAACAGGGTGAAGTTATTAATGAGATTCTGGGGGGAACTTTTCCCCAAAATCATGGATGATGTCCATAAGTTTAGTAATATACAAGGAAGGGAAAGACTCCTTAAACCCATCTTCATACCACCTAATTTCATTACAAAATAATGATTATAAGTTCTTTATGATGATACAAGTGCATAGATTGGGGACATTAGTCCCATGACTGATGCATGGAGATCAGACTGATTCATGAGGGGAGTAAAATGATAGATAAGTTGATTAAGGTCAAATTATGGGTTCAAGAAACCCAAGGCAAAGGAGAGGAGTTAGCTCTTATCTCACTAGATACAGAGAAAGTGTGTGATACAGTAAGCAGGAGATATATGTCTGAGGTAGCTAGGAGGTGGGGATTATAACATAATTAGATAAAATAGTAGTGGCCATATTCCACTGAGTGACAGCAAAGTTAAAATCAGAGCTAGGCTCTTCAAGGAGATAAGCGTGCAGAGAAGGACAAGAAAGAATACTATCACTCCTCCTATTTTCAATGTATATTGAGTCCTTGGCAAGAAATATAAGGAAATCCAAGTTGAGGGGATATAAATGAATGGGGGAATAAAAGAAGAGAAGAGTATATTATATGCAGACAGCATCTTATTGACATTAACAAAGCAAGAGGAACATCTGGGCAAATTATCAATTATATTAATGTTGGCATTAAGAAGTAGTCCAGATGTAGAATAAATAGAGATAAAACCAAAGCAATATAAATAGCTAAGGAAGGGGGTGGAAAAGAAAGGAAGGAGATACCAGGAGCATGTGGGAGAATGAACTTAATTACTTAAGGATATGGCTAGGGAAAACAGTAGAAGACACAGTGCAAAATGCCTATGAGAAAATATTAGGAAAGTTAAGAAGCACATACAGGGAGCACAATAAAATTGGATATAGAACAAAAAGAACACACATACTAAGAATGTGCATAATATCACAGTTTGTATATGGGGGACAAGATTTTGGGAAATTAACAAAATTAAAGCTTTTAACTAAAGTGAAGCAAATGACAGGAGAATATTTATGGGATGGAGAATGACCCAGAGTAGCATGGGAATGAGTCACAATACCAGTAGAGATGGAAGGTTTGGGAGTACCAGATTTCAGGAAAGTCTGCAGGTATGAATGATTGCAAATATATTTAAGGTATTATATAGAAATTACAATGCTGATAGGAAGAGGATGATAATAGTGAAGGGACAAGCTAGATGAAAGAAAGGAAATACAATTGCTATATTTCTGTATACAAAGAATAAGGATTCTGGTGTTGGAATGGACCAAAATGACCCAAATAGTCTTTATCAGTTTCATTTCACCAAGTCTTTTGGGTTTCTAATACCATGATAGGAATGGACCCCATTCCTAATTCAGGGTATAATTAAAATTTATGAAATGAGTATTGTTTCAGTCTTTGATGTTAGCTGAAAGTGCTCTTTGCAGCACCTGCAGTGTTCTCAGAATTGAATCCTGCATTTTATACACAGTTACATGTATTGGTACCATATCTAACTATGAGTGTAGATTCTTTTTTATTAGACCCAAATGCTCCTACTACTATTTTAACTGCCTTGGTATCTTTCTTGCACATTGTTCTCATTTCTTCTTGTAAATCATGATATTTTATGACTTTGTTTCTCTATGTACATAAGACATTGTAATCACTAGGTGTAGCAATTTTAGTCATCGATACCACTTTTGTGTTTTTTCATGAACTACTAAATCTGGTTTTCTCACATCTATTTTTTTAACTATTGGCAAGGGATGATCCCATGTGATGTACAGGTCATCATTCTCCATAATTCATTGTGGTTCATTCTTCCAGTGCTTCTCAACTACTTCTATATTGTAATGTTTGCCCGGTCCCCAATGCAACAGTCATGCTGCATTATTCTGCCTTTCAGTATAGAGCCCTTTTGCCATGAGTGCATCACAACCAACAACAAGATTTGGAACTATTTCCAATTCCTTTTTAAGGAACCTACATTTGTGTGTTTCTCCCACATATTTGGTGGACTTTTTTAACCACCATGTATGTAGTCCATTATCCTGGGCTGCCATTATTAGCCTTTCATCTTTTGGTTTCAATTCTTCTTTCCTTAACCATTTCATAATCACATCCTGAAGTTGTACCAGGAGACCTTTGTACTTACCACATTATTTATTCCTTTTCCACATTTCTTTCTTTCTTTCTTTCTTTCTTTCTTTCTCATCTGATCCTTCTCCTTATTCTTTCTTTTGTTTTTGGCACATCCAGTTGCTATCTGATTTGTGTCTACTTCTGGTTTGGTTTCCATTCCTACTTGACACCAGAATTCTTCTGCTAAACTAAGAATAGAGATCGTCTTAAACTTCATCTCCTCATGTTCTAAAACTTTCACTATGTTTGGATCTGATTAGGTCAGCAGATATGTATGCAGACCAACAACTGCAGATTCATATATCTAATCGATTTCAGGGAGACAGATACCTCCTTCAGAGTGAGGAATATATAATCTTGGTATACACTGATTTTTATATATCATTTGATAACTGCAAAGCATTTTTCTTGTTTTTCTGTCCCATTGATCCAACTGATCCAGTACCTTTAGGGGCCAATCACCCCAAAACTGTAAGTTCGAACAGGAAGAGTAAGTTGATTTATAGCCTGGACTTTATTCCTAGATGTCAAGGTTATTTTCAATATTAGTTTTAGTCTTCTAAAGAATTCCTTTCTGAATTTTATCCATTATTTGTTCATGTTTTATTGCCAATCAATTCCCAAATATTTATATACTCCCACCTGCTTAAGTTCCTTTCTATCACATTTCTGTTCTAAATTGACATTTTCTTAGTGCTGCAACTTTCCTGCTTCAAACATTGTTTTGGACATTTATCAAGACAAAATGCCATCCTTTTATTATCTGAGAATGCTTTAAATACTTGCAGTTGTGCTTTGAGCTCCTCATCTGATGAACTATACAGTTTTAAGCCATCCACAAAAAGTAGATGAGAAGTCTTCAAGCAAGGTTGTTTTTTTTTCTGGGAGCCAAATTGTAACTATAACTTTATCTGTTAAGTAAACTTCTTAATGGTTTAAGGGCAAGACAAAACAGCAGAGTTGACAAAGACTCATTGTTCCACCATGCTGTGACAGTACCTGTGTTAAATTTTCTGCACTAAATCCTTCACTTCACAGGTAAATTCAGTTTCTGTTTCTTTAACTCTATTACTTATCCTCTTTTCTGCTTTTCCTCTTTGTTTTCTTATTTTTGTTGTGTGAAATGTCCCACATTCTGTTGTCTTTCTGTATATTTCTCTTCAAATATTTTGGCGCTGCTTTTTGTATTGATTAGTTTTGTGCTCTCCTTTGCAAAAATGTTACACCATATCAGATTGTTCCCCAGTGTCCATATTTCTTTTTTATACCTTTTAAAAATGTCTGGATTTTGTTATTTATATTTCTGCACTGCTTGTTTCATTTCTTTTTCCAGGCAGCCCAATGTTTCCTCATCAATGTAATGGTTTGCATGGATATTAACAAATGCAAATTTGCTTTTGAAGCTTTTAACAGCTTTTTGTGCAAGTATTTCTAATTTCTCCCTTAATATTTCTGAATATCTTCTATCTGGAAATTCTGAGCTTCTTACATAATAATAACAATGCATAAATCTCTCCTCAATAGCCCACTCTGTATTTTTATGGCTCTTTTATAGCCTGTCAGTTTTGTGGATTTTGTGGACTATTGCCTTGTTCTACAGTAGCTGAGCCATCTGTAAGAGATGGGCAGTGCTAGAGAAAGAGAAGTGGATGGAATAGCATACATATATTGGAGGTAGAAGGCAGGATACTGAGTCACAAAATGCACTGTGGAGGTGACAGGCAAAACAAAAAATATTAGATACTGGTCTCATTTTCACATAGGAGAAGGTCTGAAATCCTGTTAAGTGACAAGAGGTGAATTCCAGTTATCATAGAGGTTAGAATTGGAGTACCAAAAATAAGGAGAAGATAGTTCAAGGCAGAAACTGGACATGGCAAGGAGAAGATCTGGACCTGATAAAGGAAATACATGATAGGAGAGTAGTAGGTAGGCCAACATGAGGAAGAAGATGGTTGAGAAACAGCAAGAGGGAAGATGTGATGAAATTTAAGAGAAATGAGAGCAGGCGATACACATGTAGATAGTTGAAGGAGAATGCAAAGAGGCATTAAAACTCCCCAGATACATCACTAAAGGGTGGTGCCTTCATAAGTGTTTTTATACCCCAATCAGATTAGCCACAATGTGTATAGTGTTTCCAGAGACATGCTGGATATGCAGATTGGGGAGAGGTAATTGGTCTGATGTTTGTGGGAAATGCAAGGAGTTAGAGGGGTATGAAATCTATATAAAAACTAACATTAGCAGTTGACTGTATTGCTTTCCCTGTATCAGTTCTTATCAATAGATCCATACGTGAATCCTACATTCCCAAAAATTCCATATAAATCCCCTTCACTAGAGTAGGGACTCCATTGAAATCACCAGTTTTAGGCCCACTGCAGTTCTGTCCCCTTTCTCCAAAATATTGAAAAAGTGTATACTTAAACAACTTCATTCTCTCCAAGAAAAACTGCTTAGCCTTACACAACAAGATTTTCAACCAACTCATAGCACAACTGCTCTAGTATCTTTTGTAGATATCAATGAATATATAAACTGGTGAACAATCACGGAAACAGTCAATTCCAACGATTCGAAAAAGAGCAGCAGTAGACAAAAATTCTTCAAAACGTAGCTTTTATTCACACAAAACAAACGAACTGGATAAGCGCTTTCACATACGCTATGTATGCTTCTTCAGATCCTCATTCTTGTGAATGTACCACTCATTTAAATACTCTATATTCATCAGTTAATTAAAATCAATTATTTAATGAAATAATTAACTAACCAATTGAACATTTAAACTGATAGTTGCAGACATTGCATAGCTTTTTCTATAAAGCATATAGTCAGATCGTAATAATAATAAAGAATTGCGATTCTGAGACTAATTGGCTCTTATGGCACTTTAGATGTTCCAAGATATCTAATACTATGTATTAGATGATTTCAAAGATAAAAATAAAAATAAAATTAAAAATGTAAATAAAATGTAAATAAAAATAAAAATGAAATAATAATAAAATTTTAGTTGTTAAAACAAATAGTATAGTATAGAATATATTGTATATAAATAAGTTCATTACTGTAGAAGAATAATCCATGTTCAATACATAATCTAATAAATACTTATATAAAATTGATTAATTCTTTAAAATTAAAACAATAAATAGACAAACTGATTTGTGATACATAAAATATTTCTTGCTTATATACTGTAAATATATTATCAAAATAAAATATATGTATGCATCAATTGAATATTTAGGTCCTTTTTAGATACAATACATTATATATAGAATGAAAAACCTATAATTTACAATATGACATGTATAGCTAATTCCATGTGGGAGTATAAATAAGGATGGTGTGTATGACCAAATATGCAAAATAGGTAAGGTAAAATCACTGTTATATGTGTATATATATATGCACTTGCCCTAAGAGAGTGTGGAATTATTTTCTTTTTCTAAGTATTGGTTTTATAGACACATATTGATTAATTTTATTAATTATTATTATTTATTAATTTTATTTTTATTTACATTTTATTTACATTTTTAATTTTATTTTTATTTTTATCTTTGAAATCATCTAATACATAGTATTAGATATCTTGGAACATCTAAAGCGCCATAAGAGCCAATTAGTCTCAGAATCGCAATTCTTTATTATTATTACAATCTGACTATATGCTTTATAGAAAAAGCTATGCAATGTCTGCAACTATCAGTTTAAATGTTCAATTGGTTAGTTAATTATTTCATTAAATAATTGATTTTAATTAACTGATGAATATAGAGTATTTAAATGAGTGGTACATTCACAAGAATGAGGATCTGAAGAAGCATACATAGCGTATGTGAAAGCGCTTATCCAGTTCGTTTGTTTTGTGTGAATAAAAGCTACGTTTTGAAGAATTTTTGTCTACTGCTGCTCTTTTTCGAATCATTGGAATTGACTGTTTCCGTGATTGTTCACCAGTTTATATATTCATTGATTTCTACAGATTGTGACTGGTGAGCTAATTTGAGTAGTAAGTGATTCATATACTACAATCTTTTGTAGATACCATTACAATGATGAATTTCTTTTATCTCTCTTTTTAGACTTATGCAAAGGTTTTGATACTGTGTCTCACAACAAATACCTGTTAAAGATGTCTGTATGGCCTCTGTGTAATTACATTTAAATTGTTTTCTGACTATTGTCAGACAGATATGACTCAATAAAATGGCTCTCAATGATTTCTCCTTATCGTCTAGTAAAAACTGGTCTCCCACAAGGCCTCATCCTTGGACATCTATTTTGAACATTTTCATAAACAATCTTTACACATCTTCTCAAAAAGGGTCACTTATACAATATGCTGATGATTGTACTCTAATCTGCTCCTCTGACAGCCTACTCTAGCCACAGACTATCACCCAAGATGCTTTTAATTCAGTGTAAAGCTGGTTCTCTGAACATCAACTTCTGCTGAATCCCAAAAAACAAGCTACTTTTATTTTGCTATAAATTTCACAACCATGAAAAAACACAACTTCAAAATCTGTCTAGATAATACTGACATTGCTGTTGTTTTTCATGCTAAGCTCCAAGGTGTAACACTAGATTATCTACACATACAAAACAGTAGAAAAAAACTCTCCAAAATCTATGTAAAATTTATAGAGTGACAAAAAATTCTTACAAACCCAACCAGAACAAATCTAGCCAACACATATCTTTTACCTTCTCTTCTTTATGGCTTTCCCATCTTGACTAATCTGCAGTCCATTTTAAAATCCAGATTAGAACAATGCATAATAACGTTGCAAGATTTGCAGCCAATCAACTCTACCATATTCATCACTTCTCTATTCTTAAATCATTAAGCTGGCTTGAATTACCCCATCATCTAGCATTCACACAACTATTGCTCTCACATAAAATAATATAAAACCCTTCTTCCTGCCCACCTATCAGCAGCATCCTCCACACTATCTTCCAAATTGACACTTTCACTCAACTGACAAACAACTACCTAAAATTTATAAACCAAAGAAATCTATAGGATTTTGGCACTCCATGCTGATCCTATTGGGGCATTACCTAACACTCATTCATTTAAGCCTTTACTAGAAGAATTCCTTTCCAGGTCTTGGCTCTATTTCTGTACCATACCATGCTAATACCATTTATTTCCAAAATGTCCACATATTCATTATGCTAACTCTTTATTTAATCTGTCTTTAACTCTCTACGACTTCACCCTACTGCTGTTTAGTCATGCTCAACTCAATTTACCATCTCTGTGATTCTGCACTGGAAAACATTTGTGTTCTGCCACCAATACTGCATTTTTTCCTTTTCTTTTCATAGTTATTTTGCATTTTTCTTGTATATTTTTTCTCTTTTCATTGCACTTACTTATTTCAAATGTGTTTATCTTGTATATTTTCTATAGATGTATTTGATGGTTATATTCTTCTCTTAGCGTTGTGTATTTCATTGTGGGTGGTACTGATCTGCTCTAGTAATTTGCATTCCTGTGCAGCTTTCCCCAGGCCTCTGCTGAAAATGGGTTCTTGCAAATTCGGACTTTCCCAGTAAATAGATGCCAATAAATAAGTAAAAATGAGGCAGAAGAGATTAGGAGAAATAAACAGCCATGAGGGACAAATAGATCACTGCAAAACTGCTCCTATTAGGAAATGAAATAGGAATCAAGGAGGACAAGAAAGTAATAGGATTTATGATAGATGGAAAGAAGGTAATAGCAAGAAACTAGCAGAAAAAAGATAGCCCTGAGGTGTGGGGGTAGAGCAAATAATGAAGCAGACAGAAAAGGAGGAAGCAAGGGTGAAATGACAAAAAGAGAAATCAATATGTAAGGATAGATAGAGGGGGGCAAATATGGCAAAGGAGGTGAATATAAAGGAAGAGCTGAGAAGGAATAGGAATAAAAAAAGAGAAGAAACTATTGACAGCACTGACCTTAAGAGGCATGGGAGTCAATAGGCTATTATATAATGAAAGGCCATTAACATTCAAAAATGATCGCGTTGATTGGTCTGCCAGTGCCTGTTGTAAATCGAGCATATACCAATAGAAAAAAGTCCAGGCTCCCGGACTTTTTTCTATTAATATATGCTACAACTTTTTTATTTACTTGACTGTAAAAAAAAATAATAATAATAATAAAGTTTGAAATCCAGACAGTTCGGTGGTACAAGAGAGAAGGTATGTTTCTTTAATTTTGCACACCATACCTGATTTTCCTTTTATTTTCTCTGTCCTGTCTTTCTCGTACCTCCCAAGTGTCCCAATTTCATACTTTATATGAAAAAAAAGAAGACGAAGCAATGGAGGTCTTCCTTTCTCGATTACTTCCTTTTCAAAGCATTGATGTAATGCATAAGCATGGGCATGTAAACTCCACACTCATGCGCAGTAAATCTAAAAAGCTCCAGAATATGAAAACAAAGCAGAAGAACACACCATTATACAATGATATTATTTAAGAAAAGTAAGGCATTTTTTTTTTAAATAATGCCATTGTATAATAGCAAGAACACATGGCTGGAAGTGGATAATGCTGATTTACCTATGGCTGGCTTTGTTTGTTCATTCGGCCTTCGCCTTCATGACCAAACCATGCCAACCATGGGTAAATCCAGCATTATCCACACCCAGCCTAGCAGAAAAAGATAAAACAGGGAGTAAAAATCTAGAACAGATATATAGTCATGTATATAGTTATAAAAGGGAATGGTGGGAGTGTTATGTATAATAAAATAAATAGAAAAAAGGGCAAAGAAACGTAAAACAGAGGAGACACAGGAACAATGAATTTTTCCAAAAAAGGGTAATGTACCAAAAAGATTTCTTGGCCAAACAAAAATGTTAATGTATATTAACCGGAGTTACAGATTTAGAAAAATGTTGATATAATGCCCATGAGAGATTAAAAAAGTGTCTTTGACATTAAATAATATGTATGCTAATGGTTTCAAGTTGAGCCTATGCATAAATAGAGTAAAAGAATGGTCACGAGATTAATAAAGAAGGTTATTTTGTTCACTTTTCTGTATTCTTTTGGATAGTAAACTGGCTAAAAGACAGAACCATCGTATTGGGAGTGGCAGTTGCTTCATCAAAATGTATGGGGCTGACTAGTGGTGTCCCCTAAGGCTCAGTGGTGGGATCCCTCTTTTTTAACATTTACTTTTCTGAGCTCCAGAGTGGAAACCAATGCCTCTAGCTAACTAAGATTTCACAGTCAGTACTACAGTCCAGCCTTTCCCATAAACTGAGTTTCATATCACATCAGTTCTTATATTACATAATTATGTCACACCTTTTCCATTTTTACCAAGTCATGCTCCTCTAACTACTTTTGTCCTTTTTCTGGCATTTGTCACAATTGCCCCTGGTAATTTTTATCATACATAGATCAAATACACAATAAATATCTGTTCTACATTAAAGTCTAGTAACGTTTGTAATACCAGAGCCCAAAAGCATGTAAATCATTGTTTTCCCCTACTTTGAGGAAATAAATATGAAGGAAGGTGCAGCAGTTAGCGTTGCCACCTCACAGCAAGAGGTTCTCCGGTTCGATCCTCGGCTGGGGTGCCTTCTGTGCAGAGTCTGCATTTCCTCCCTGTGGTCGCATGGGTTTCCTCTGGGTTCTCCAGTTTCCTCCCACATCCCAAAGACATGCTTTAGGTGGATTGGACACTCTAAATTGGCCCTAGTCATGGGCGTGTGTGTGTGTGTGCCTTCTGTGGAAGGTTGGGTGCAGGGCTGGCAATTCGACACCATAAAACTCCACTGCCAATCATGAGCAGACAAGGTGATCCACTGTAGCAACCCCTAACCAGGAAAAGCTGAAAGAAGAAGACACTGACATCAGGAGTGTTGAAGATGGGTGATTCTTGACATCCATAGTTCTACATTATTATTTACAAGAGACAATGGTGACCATAAAAGGGAGTAACAAACAATTTATTATTAGAGGACCATGACTAATTACTTACCCAAATGTTACCCGAAGCATAGTCTGTTTTCTACCACAACAGGAGTGGTTTCTGGCCCAAAAATTGTAGTTTATTGCCTGTTTGGGCAGTTTTACCATCTCTTTTAACTTTCTGGTTTAAAACCCTGCATGTGCGCTTGTTTCCCACTTCTCCTGTAACTAGTCTAGTCCAGATATAGATTTGCTGTATCCAGGACTGTACGTAAGCTTCTGAGCCCCCAAGCCTTTATGTGTTGGAGGGAAGCCTTCTAGCTTATCAGTGGGAGTGGTAAGCACTAGGTAGCCTATCTACCACAAGAGGAGTGGTTTCTGGCCCAGAAATCATAGTTTATTGACTATTTGTGCAGTTCTTTTCCATCTCTTTCAACTTTCTGTTTTAAAAGCTGGCATTTGCACTTGTTTCCCACCTTTTCTGTAACTAGTCTAGTCTAGATACAGGTTTTCTGTAACAAGGACTGTTTGTAAGCTTCTGAGTGGTGCCAAAGTCTGCTCTTCAACTTTTCCCTTAGATCTGCTAGTTCTCTCCTCTCCTGCACTTCTACTAGCTTATTAGTCTAGCACTTTACCAGACTACTTTTAGCAATTATTGTAGCACACAAAAGTGCTACCAGCACTAAACGTTCTACAAGGAAACAGCTTCAGTACTTATTATTAATGCCCACCCCTCCAGGCATGTCTAAAGGTCAGTTCCCTGTGCTTTCTCCTATTAACCTTGTGAACTTGGGCATCCTAAGGCAATGTAGCAACTGCCTCATGTACACCAACAAACACCACCTCTTACCTCCCAGCACTCAGACTTGTGAGAGATGCACTTATATATCCAAATTGGAAGCCACACACTCTCCAGCCAAGACCAGGATAGCTGGACAAGAGGAGAAGGTCAACACTTGCACCATATCACATGGAGCACATAGCCCTCCAGAACACACACCAACACTGCCTTCACATAAAAACACAAACCATACACCCACCTTCATGGAGGATCTCAATAAAAATCTACCCAAACAGCAGAGACCTCCAAGGCAGAAATGCACTCGACCACCACAACACAACACTAACCATGAGACATATAACTCTCCTAAACAGTGTGCCACTCAAACAAAGCCCCTAAGGCAAAACAGCATGTCCAACACACTAGTCATAGGTGACTTGACAGTGAGGCACACTCATGTCCCACTCACTAGGCTGAATAAGAAGAAAGTAACAGTCAGCTGCCTGTCAGGTGCCAGGATCTGCCACATAACGCACGCATCCAAGTCCCTCAACAACAGGTACAAATATGACTCTGTCATTGTACATGTGGGTGTGAATGACCTGAGACGTACCTCCTTGGACTACATGAAAAGAGACATGGAGGAGCTCTCAGATTATGTAGCCCAGGTGTGTATGACCCTAGCTCTGAGCAGCATCCTAACATCACCCAGAATGATACCACAGTATAAGCAGAAAATGATTGATTTCAACAATTGGCTAAGTTTCTAGTGTCATTCTAAGGGGATCCAGTATCTGTCTGCCGTGGATGACATGATTGACAGACCTCGATGCTTTGCCAGAGATGGCCTGCATCTGTCACCCCTGGGCTTCCGAATACTGGCAAAGGCTCTTGTCACCCCTATAGTGCCTTTTTTAGGTGGTGTTCCAAAGATCAAATTACCGCCATAACAGCTACAAAGAAATGCAATCAGAGGGTCATGCTGCTCAATGCTAGAAGTCTAAATCTCAAAATGCACTCACTCAAAGCACTCCTTAAAATGTAGAAAATCGACATTTGTGCTGTAACAGAGACCTGGTTCAAGCCAGCAGAAAGCACCCCATGCACTACCAGGCTATAATTCATTCCACACCTTTCGGCCCCAAAACTTGGACCATAGCTCCAAAGGCGATGGTGTTTCCATATTCATAAAGGATGCGCACACCTCCAGACTGGTAGCTCAACATAACGCATCAGAGATACTTCAGGTGCAGCTAACTTTGGGTAAGACAGCGATTCAGGTCATAGCCTGCTATAGGTCCCCAACCGTATCCCAAGACTCACACTCCACATTCCTAAGCACCCTGGAGAATATTAGGGCCCAACCTAATACTCTCATACTGGGCAACTTCAACTGTCCCTCCATTAACTGGGAAAACTACTCATGTAACAATACACTTGCCCAATGTTTCCTGGAATTCATTAATTCCAATGCCCTGGACCAGCTCGTTCGTACCCCCACTAGAGGTAGCAACATCCTTGACCTGGTCATTACTAACATGGGCGACCGTTGCTCTACACCAATAGTCAAATCCTCCCTGGTTAGATCTGACCACAAACTAATCACCTTGGAAATCCACCCCCCCCCCCACAAAGGTAACCACCATGAAAAACTTCTCCAAAGCTAACTTTGGGCTTCTATAAACAGAGGTGGCTAATTTCACGGCACACATGCAAATGGATAATAGTTGCATGACCACCAAATCATAAACCAATACACTGTATGAACACATACACAAATGCATGGATCTCGCTATACCCAATAGAACCAAGATGCTCTCCTCCAAAAAAGGAAGCCAATCTGGTGGTCCCCTGCCATAAACAAACTCTACAACAGAAGGAGGAAACTGATGCGGAATAAGGCGAAGTCCCAAGACTGGAAAAACTCCCTTATCAGCCTCAACAAAATGCTGAGATCCCTCATCAAATCCTCTAAAGCTAGCTATGAAAATAGAATTGCAGCAGATAGTAAAGACAACCACAAAGCTTTCTGTAGTTATGTAAAGAATCTCCACGGCAATACCCAGATTTGCTCTGAGCTACTGCACAATGGTACCTCCTATACAGAGCCAAGAGATAGTGCCAATATACTGGCCAACAGATTCAGTGCCAACTTTACCCCTCTCACCCCTCCCAAGGGACCAATCACAATACCAGTAGATTGCCAGGCACCCAGTATTATTGTTGCACAGGTTAAAACAGCACTGTCCAAGGCTAAGAATACAGCTTCTATGGGACCTGACAATATCCTTGGCTGTGTTCTACATGAACTACAGAGTGAACTGGCACCTCGCCTGTGTGCCCTGTTCAACCACAGCCTCACATCAGGCTTTGTCCCTACCGAATGGTGCACTGCTACATTCATACCTCTCCACAAAGGAGATGCGACTATAGACCCTGGGAACTATCACCCCATTAGCCTGACAAGTCTGATATGCAAAGCTATGGAATGCATCATCATGGACTTAATAAACAAGTATATAGGGAATCGAAGGGTAGATCATGCCTGCTCAACTTGGTTGACTTCTTTGAGTCAGTCACCAGAGCTGTGGATGAAGGCAAGGTGGGTCATACAGCCTACCTTGATCTGGCCAAAGCCTTTGATAACATTCCCCACTTAGGAATCATAGAAAAGCGCACTAACTAAACATCAACCCCTATATCACTAGGTGGGTTGCAAACTGGCTCACAGATTTCCACAGTGTGAAAGTAGCTGACTCCAAGTCAGACTGCCGACCAGTCATGAGTGGAGTCCCACAGGGTTTGGTCATGGGCTCTCTCCTGTTTGGTATCTACTTCTCGGAAGTCCAGGCCAACATAAAGGGACTCTGGCTGACAAATTTCGCAGACGATTACAAGTTGGGAGCTATTATTAACTCCCCAAGTGATATTGACATCCTACAGAAAGGCCTCACTGAGACCAACGACTGGTGTCAGAACCATGACCTTAAGCTCAATGCCAAAAAATGTGTCATCATCCCCTTTGGGAAAAACTCAGTTCCCATGAAGTACCACATCGATGCTAGTCCACTAAACACAGAAGACATTATAAGAGATCTGGGAACACAGGTTGACAGCAACTTCTCTTATGACCACCACATTGCCACTGTGGTCAGAAAGTCCTTCTGTGTGGCACATCTCATTACTAAAGGTTTTGCATCCAGGAAGAAAGAGGTCATTGTCTCCCTCTACTCTTCCCCTCAATAGGCCAATCATTGAGTACAATGCCCCATTTGACATGTACCTCACTAAAATCCTGCAACAACTGGAGAGGCCACAAAAGTATTTCACAAAGAGGATCCTAGGCTTTAAATATTTGTCCTATATGGACAGACTCAAAAAACTCCAACTATTCTCTGTCTCATATTGCCTACTTAGAGGCGATCTCTTCTTGACTTAAAAAGCCATGTCTGACCCAGATCTGTTAGAAATAATACATCTAAAGAAATCCCAATCCATCTGCACCAGATGCTCTAGAGACCTCAACCTCTTTACCACAATCAACAAAACATGCTGGAGGGACAGGTTTGTAACCCAGAGACTGCCCATGCTATAGAATAGACTTCCCATACATGTCAAGCAGAGCACCTCACTGGCCCTCTTCAAGAGAAATCTTGATGAGTGGATGGGAAATAGAAAATTCACCCCAGGGATCACTCCAGTGGCTTTACTCGACAGAGGCACTGGGAACTAAGGTCGGGTGGCACGATGGCAAGGTAATCCTTTGGGCTAGGCTTGTAGAGGCTCCAGGGCCATTAGCCTAGTATACACCTATGAACCTATGAACCTATGAATGTTATGTCTTCTTAGGTATGAAGGAATACCAAAGAAATTTGTAAGCATTTTCTTTTAAGCTTATTCCAGCCTGACATCTCTAGGGTCTGGGGTTCCATCCTGACTTTTGGTCCCTGTCTTTATGGAGTTTTCCATGATGTTATTCATTAAATTACTGTTAAAGAATGGGCTTACTGTACATCAGTACCCTGACTGGAGAATGAACATTCTCCAGCAGGGTATTAATGTACAAGTAATGCCCAGTGAAAAACGAGTCTGATGCTTTGTGGCAGCATATTAAGCCGCCGTGGAGCAGACAGAAAAAAACTAATGGCCGCTATTATTTTATGCTCACTAAGCAGCACTTCTCCTGTTTAGCAAGTGTAAAATGTAAAAAAAAGTAAAGTAAACTAAAAAAAATGCATGTGTTATGTGTTTATGTCTGTGTGTCAGAGTGTATGCATGTATTAGTGTGAGAAAGGGATTGGTTGAGCTACTATTTTATACTCACTAAGCAGTGCTTCTGCTGTTTAGTGAGTGTAAAATAAAAAGCGTGCACGCACGAGTGTGTGTGTGTGTGTGTGTGTGTGTGTGTGTGTGTGTGTGTGTGTGTGTGTGTGTGTGTGTATGTGTGTGAGTGTATGCATGTATGAAAGAGAGAGACAATCAAAAATAAATTAAACAGAAAACAAGCTTGTTTGTGTATGTGTGTTTATGCTGCTGTATGTGTGTGTGTGAATGCGTGCATGAAAGCAGAAGAGAGAGAGAGAGAGTGTGTGTGTGTGTGTGTGTGTGTGTGTGTGTGTGTGTGTGTGTGTGTGTGTGTGTGTGTGTGTGTGTGAGAGAGAGAAAGAGAGAGAGATGAAGATTAAGAAGCAAGGATCGAGTAACCCCTGGCAGCATCACATGACAGCTTTGTGTACATCTCGACCACACCACTCGGCACAATAAATCTGGACACAGCCACAGATAAGGAGGAAACAAAGGGCTAAAAATAGGGTCAGATTTCAAATTTTGCTCTTATAAACTTAGAAAGTTGCTAGAATAACAGGGTCTTCATTAGCATGCATTTTTCTGAAGCAGAGATGTGTGTGTGTGTGTGTGTGTGTGTGTGTGTGTGTGTGTGTGTGTGTGTGTGTGTGTGTGTGTGTGTGTGTGTCTGTGTGTGCGTGTGTGTGAGATGACTACTGGCAGCAGCAATAAAGAGGTTAGCATACCTCTGCACCTTTCAGCTGAAGGCTCTAAAATCGAAACAGATTTTAATTATTGCTCTTATAAAATTACAAAGTTGCTTAAGTAAAGGATTTATGTTTGCATGAATTTTCTAAAGAAAATAAAAGTCTGAAGCTGAAATGTATGTCATTATTTAGTAATCTCAATCTGCAATGACAAAAAATTAAAGTAAATACTAAAAATATAGTAATAAAAAAAAATATATATATATAAGTAAGTAAACACAACAATTTTACAGAGATCCCATTCTCTAAGTACAATAATGCCCTCCAGGGTGTATGTTAATGTGTAATTAATGCCCTTCCAGGGGTGTAAAGGCCATCTGCCTGTGGTGTCTGGCCTTGTAACACCCCTGGGCAGGTGTTAATTACACATTAACAGACACCCTGTCAGGCATTATTGTTTGCTTACAGTAGAAATAACTATATGAGATGTATCCTGCCAAGGATTGGATGTCTGGCCAGTTTACAAAGCTTTCGCCTTTTCACTCATAGCCCTGTACTTTTTCCTTTAGCATGAGAGTATGTACTGGTATAAGAGGGGTATATGGGTATGAGATACCTAATAACATTCTTGTTTATTATTATGCTTAAGCAGACTTCTCATCAGCTTAGCATCATGGTTTTAGTGGTCAGCTTCAGCTACATTTGTGTGATAGACAGATTATTCTCAAGGACGCCTGTTCCTCTTGTATTTTTGTTTAGAGTATTGACAGTATAGCAGGTTCTGTCAGATCTGCTTTTTGTTTACTCCCAAAACCTAAAGGAGTAGGCAAAAATCTTTTAAATTATTTCTAGAGAATAAGCATTTTAAATAGCTGAGGCATGAGACCATGATTAATGAATCTTTTGTGACAGACCTCCTCATTCAGAGGTTAAAGAAAAGCATGTTGACAGAGGCATCCAGGGAATACATAACTTTATACTCCTTTCTGCATTCTGGGTTTGGTTTCCCTGCTGAGTTGCTTTCACAGCTATTGGACCATCATTCTGATTTTCCTGGTCTCTCTACCATCCTCCCTTAGGAGGTAACTGCAGTCTGGTATTTAAGCATTTCCATTTAGACCATACATCAGGCTTTGACCAAAAAGAAGAAGCTAGGGTCATCATTACCTCTAAGGGTGAGGGAGGTATTCGCCAGGTACTGCTGAAGAATTACATCATCAACTCTCGGGGGGGGGGGTCAGGCATTTAGAAGAATCTCTAAGACCTTTAGGCTAGAGATTCCTTTAAAGAGGACTCAAAATATAAAACATTTGTCACCTCCTTCTAAACTTTCTACCAAAGAAACTTCTCAAGACGAATTTTGCCCAAGGACTGTTTCTGCCAATCCAGTCTCTTCAGTACTCACTTCAAGTTTCTACACTAGTTAAAAGAAAGAGATTCCCCTTTTATTCAGATGAAGAGTTTCTTTCTGAATCAGATATTGAAGACTTGGACTACGCTTCCTAATTATCCTCACCTACTCTCTGTGAGTCTGAATCAGATGATACCTCTCTCATTAGAATCCCCCCATGCTGAAACTTATTTAGGGATACAATTTCAAAAATGAAGGAACACTTTAAATGGAAGGGTAAGGAAGTGACAAAATATCAGAAGAGATATCATGAAGAATCATGTATGGGACCAGTAGCTTATCCCACACTTTTAGGAATCTTGAATAATGCATTTGATTTTGCTTTTGTTTAGGCCTGATTCCCAACCCCATGCCCCCAAAACTCTGAGAGATTTTGCAGGATTCCTGTCATGCATAAATTATTTTACAGAATCCCTTTTGCAGACCCTATTACTACTATGGATAGAGACAGAGCTTATAGGCCTTTTCTGCTTATAACCCTGTCTCAAATGGCAAAGCTAGTCATTTCATTTATAGATTTTGAAAAAAATGATCTCTACATCATCCAGTCTCGCTTTTAGAAACACTAATCCCCAGACTCTCATACCCAGATATCTCTATCTATTTTTGCAAACATATTTATGCTGAGCAAGGTATGGAAATAAGGTACATAAGGAAAGCTGATGGTGGGATGCAGAAGTCCAGAAAGTCATCAAAAGAAAGAGGGAGTGCAGAAAAAAGTAGATGATAGGAAAGATGGACCAAACTAGGAAGAAATACTGGTTAGCTAGCAAAGATGTTAAGAAAAGAGTTGTAATAGCAAAGAACAAGGTATCAGAAGTACTCTACCAGCTTCTAGAAAGTGACTCATTAGGTGGCACAAAGACGTTATATCAGGTTGCAAGACCAAGACAAAAAGATAAAGAAGATAATCAGACCTCTTTCATAAGAGATGCTAACGGCAACAACCTGCTCACTAGTCCACAGGACATCAAAGGCAGCTGGAAGGAGTACTTCCAGCTACTTCTGAATGAAAAACAAAAACACCGCAGCTGTACTGCCCCAGACACAGCCTAAGATGAGAGAAGAGGAGGAGCTCACCATAGAAGAAGTAAGAACAGTACTAAGAAAAATGAAGTTGGTACCAGGCTCACATGAGGTCACAGCAGATATGATAAATATGTCAGGTAAGATAGGTGATAAATGGCTCCTGAGGGTACTCATAGCGGTATGGAGAGAAAGGCATATCCCAGATGACTAGTGAATAAGCATACTGATGCCAGTGTACAAGAACAAAGGGGACATCCACTACTGTGAGCAGTACAGAGGCATCAAACTCCTGTGACACTGCATGAAAGTTCTGGAAAGGGTGATTGATAAACGGATACACAGAGCAGTAGAACGTAGGATGTGAGATAAGCAGTTTAGATTCAGATCAGGTTGCAGCACAAGTGACCTGATGTTTGTAGTGAGATAGATAGCTGAGAAGAAGCTAGAGATGAGGAAAGAATCTAACATGGCATTCCTAAACTTAGAGAAAGCATATGACAAAGTCACAAGAAAGCTGATTTGGACAGTTCTACAGTAGTCTGAAGTTCAAGAAACATAGGGTCATAGGTAGTTACTAGGCTAATGACCCCGGGGCCCTTACAACCAAGCCAAGAGTTTATTCCCAATTGGTAGAGTCTGAATCAGATGATACCTCTCTCATTTACTAGATCTATTTTATCTATTTACAAGGATCCAGTGACTCAAGTACAAACAGTGTTTGGTCTCACAGAGGGGTTCTCAGTGAGAGTGGGTGTACATCAGGGGTTGGCTCTGAGCCCACTGCTGTTCAAACGGCACATATCAACAAAGCTGCTGTATGCAGATGATGTGGCATTACTGGCAGACTGTGAGCAAGAAGTTCAGCAAAAGATATGGGGAATGAAATGGAAAACTGAAGGCACATAGGATGAAACTGAGTACAGATAAGACAGTTGTAATGGCAGCAAATGGGGGAAATAGAAGCAGCTAATAACTGAGATAGAAGGGAAAGTAGTGGAACATGTTAACAGCTTCAGGTATCTGGGAGGGGCGGTTGAGGAGAAGGGAAATTTGAATGAGAAGATCAAAGTTAGAGTCAGAGGAGCTGCAGCCAACTGGCACAAAATGTCAGGTGTAGTATATGACAGACGAATGGCAAATGAGCTGAAAAAGTTATGTGTACAAAACAGTGGTATGACCAGTACTATTGTATGGCACAGAAACTTGGGCAGTAAAGGCAGGGCAGTTGAGGAAGCTAGAGGTGATTATGATCAAGTGCCTGAGATGGGTGTTAAGATGCACATTGTAGGACAGGTGAAGAAATGAGGACATAAGATCAGACATAAGATCAGTAGCTCCAATTGCTGAGAAGGTCAGACAGAACAGATTACAGTGGTTCAGGCACATGTGCAGAAAAGCAAAGGAAAATCTGGTGAAGAAGATTTGGGACAGACAGAAAGAAAGCAAGAGGAAATGAGGGGATCTGGCAAAGAAGTGGATGGATTGTGTGAGAGAAGACATGCAACATGAGTGTCGAAAAGATAGAAAAGTGGCATTGAATAGAGAGAGGGATGGTGACAGTTGACACAACACTATGAACCATGTAGACAATGGGAATAAGGTTGCTGATGATGATGATGGTGATGATGATGACGCCGCCGTTAACTTTAGCTTTATTTCCTAACTCTGACACTTAATCCTCCATGTTAGAAGTGTTCTACTTTGCTTCACAAGTCACTAACCATACTAATAATTATAGCTATGATACAGTGGATGCTGTGTCCAGGGCTACTGCTTCTGGTACAGTAATACATAGAATTGCTTGGATAAGAAAACAGAATTTTCCTGCTGATGTTAAAGTTCATTTGTGTAATACCCTTCTTGACAGAACCTTTTCTTTGGCAATTCTTCATCAGAACTATTAAAGAAATTGGAAAAAAGGAGTAAGTTGATACAAGGAGTCAAACAACGCTTTGTGTCTTCTATTCCAAGATATCAAAGAAATTAGCCATCTTTTCGTGATCATATTCTCAAAGTGTATTAAAACCCCACATAAAAGCCAGACAGACAACAATGTAAGAAGAAATGGCAGGGAGATTCAAAAAGAAAAGGAGATTGATCCCAAGACCCCTCCTTTCAAAAGAAAGCAATTACTACTATGCCTTCTCCCACTTCATCCCCCTGCTCATCCCAGCTATTCTCCCCAACATGCAGGAAATACCTCCCATTGCTTTTATTTCTGGAAAAAGGATAACTTCAAATGCATGGATACCAAAAATAATCAATGATATTTACAGACTTAAGTTGACATCCCTTCCACCTCAATCAAGAATCCATCATCTGCCAAGAAATCAAATTAATCTGTTTCCTGAAATTCAGTCACTCTTACTGTCACAGGGTGTATTAGAATCAATGCTTCCATCTTCCAAAGAGGCAAATATTTTATTCCAGAATGCATCTGGCTCCCTGAAAGGAAGGCACATAAAGGCAAACTTTAGATATTTCAAAACTAAGCACATTTCTTTTGTTTCCAAACTTCAAAAAGCTCACTTTACAAACTCTGTTTCTCCTTTTGTTTCCCAAGTCATTTCTTGTAAAATTGAACTTAAATGATACATAACTTCAACAGCCAAATCCACAAAATGTGCAAGAATTTCCTAAGATTGTTTGCCTTGGTTTATAGGTTCGTAGTTTTTTACTAGGCTAATTACCACTAGGACCCTTACAAGTATTATGGGCATCTATACAGGTTGAGGGGAGGGCATGTTAGTAGGGAGATAATAAGTATTTTTAGGAGGGGTGTTAGGATAATACTTTTCCTACTGATGGCCTCTGTCCATAAGGAACATGGGAGAAAGACTGGGGGTACATGAACAATTTCTCAACCAATTGTCAAAGTTTTGTTTGAATAG
Source organism: Protopterus annectens (assembly GCF_019279795.1). Taxonomy (NCBI): domain Eukaryota; kingdom Metazoa; phylum Chordata; order Ceratodontiformes; family Protopteridae; genus Protopterus; species Protopterus annectens. The sequence continues at coordinate 585,021,461 of NC_056726.1, read as the reverse complement.
GGTCAGGAAAGAACTCATAAATGGATGGGGAGCCTAATTCATAGTGTTGGGATCATTTGGGACACATAGTTATCTCTCCATCGCATTCTGTTTATGTCACAAGTGGAGGTCAGATCCCTGGATCTTGGGAAAGCACTTTCAGTTTACATGTTTTTGTTTTTTTCACTACTTTAAGAATTTCAGTGTTTGGCCCCAGTTATAGCCTTTTTGAGACTTCAGAACATCCATATTTCCATATTTAGTTGACAATCTTATCTCAGCTACATCAATTCAAGCTATCTTACCTCTTCACTTCCTTATAAATCTTTTCAGCAGACTGAAGTACAAGCTAAACCTGAAACAAATAGTACTTAAACCCCTCTCACAAGTTAGTGTTTTCTAGGGTGCTTGCTAGACAACTACATATCCATTTCATATCTCACTCCAGTCAAAATATCATCTTATCAAATTCATGTTTTGAATCAGGCCCATCAGGGAATGACAACTACAAGTGAGTTTCTCAAAATTCTAGGTTTCATTGTTTCTTCTACCTTGGCAGCCACGGTGGTGCAGCGGTTAGCATTGCCACCTCACAGCAAGAGGTTTTCTGGTTCGATTCTTGGCTGGGGTGCCTTCTGTGTGGAGTCTGCATGTCCTCCCTGTGGTCGTGTGGGTTTCCTCCCAAAGACATGCAGTAGGTGGTTTGGACACTCTAAATTGGCCCTAGGTGTGAGTGTGTGTGCCTTCTGTAGAAGGTTGGGTGCCGGGCTGGCAACTCGACACTGTAAAACTCCACTGCCAATCAAGAGCAGACAGATGATCTGCTGTGGTGACCCCTAACTGGGAAAAGCTAAAAGAAGAAGATTGTTTCTTCTATCTAATAGTTCTTTTTTGCCAGATTGCATATGAGGAAGATTCAATAGGTTTTTCTATACCAATAGTTCTATTTACTAGATTACTTATGAGGAAATCCAACAATATCTCAAATCATTAAATCATTTTGGATCCAGCATATTCATAATTGTCTTATCAGGTTCCAGTGCTTAACTTCATTGAGATGGAACTTCTACAGTGGGCAAATGAGATCTTGCTAAATCTGGCCCTCCCATATTCTTTCCTTGTCCCTCTTTCTGTGCAGTAAATCTTGACAGATTCTTTAGGCTTTGCATGTGGATTAGTGTCACAAGGCATCACAATTCAGGTCAAGTGTGAGTCTCATTTCAGGAACAAGCATATCCGTTTCAAGGAGATGATGGCTTTAATAAAAGCCATCAAAGCCTTAAATCAGTTGTGGATCACTGGACCCCAGTCACTGATAGCAGAAAACACCACAGTGATGTGTTATAGAAACAAACAAGGAGAATCAAAGTTAAGCCCCTTGTGTAGAGCCTTTGGCCTTTGAACTAACAATATAGAGCAACATCATTCTGCAGGTCAGGTATAGTCCATCAGAGAGAAATACAATAGCACACACTTTGAACAGATCCAGGATAGAGCCTCACAAGTGGATGACACACCACGTCTTCCAGGATATTTTCCATCTACAGGGAAATCGCCAAGTATCATTTCTTTTACAGAGAATTTTGCAAAAGGCCTGGAAACAGATGCTGTTTCTTTTCCATGGATGGGAAGGTTCCTCTCTGTCTTTTCCTCCTTCAACTTATGCACAAAGTTCTTTTAAAGATCAAGACAAACTTGCCAAAGATGCTTCTGGTAAATCTCCTCTGGCCCAGACAACATTGGTTCTCCCTTCTCATGCATCTCACCAAGGGCACTTACCAAAAATGTCCTCATAGAGTAGATATTCTTACACAGGACAAGAGACCTTTAATCCACTTCAACATTCAAAATCTCCACCAAACTGTTTTAATGATAGAATCATGATCCTATTTAGGAACTTTTTTCTTAAAACCAGTATTAAAGGAGGCTAGAAGACTTGCTACTATGAAATCATACTTTGCAAAATGGACAAAATTTTCTACCTAGTTCCATAAAAGAGAACAAGAAAAGAGAGGGGCTCCTCTGGTTCTTCAGTAAATGTGTGAATTGCTCAGGTCAGGCTGAGGGTATGCATACCACATACACTGAGCCTGTGAACATAGCAAACCTGTTAGCCGACAGGTTCTGTCAAAACTTCACTCCACTGTTCCTACACACATAGCCCATGACATTCCTTCTACCTGTCCCCCACCTTGTATCTCTAGAAAGCAGGTCATAAATGTCCTCTCTAAGGCCAAAAACACATCATCTTTGGGACCTGATAACATCCCGCATAGGCTCCAGCAAGAATTAGCAACACCACTGGATACTCATTTCAATCATAGTCTAAGCACTGGCTTCACTCAATCTGAATGGAAAAAGGTCACTGTTATCCTGTTGCACAAAGGTGGTGCTTTCACTGACCCTGGGAACTATAGACTTCTTAGCCTGAATAGGCTTATCTGCAATGCCATGGAGAGAATCATCATGGACCTTATCAACAAAGATATAGGTAATCTCCAAACACTTGACCCTACTCAGTTTTGGTTTGTCAAAGCAAGATCATGCCTGTTAAACCTCACGGACTTCTTTGAGACAGTCACCAGAACCCAGGACGAGGGGAAAAGTGTGTATACAGCCTACCTGATCTTGGCTAAGGCTTTTGACACTATTCCTCACTCAGGCATTATTGACAAACTCATCCAGCTAGGTATCAACCCTTATATCATTAGATGGGTCACTAACTGGCTCACAGATAGAACCCAAACAGTCAAAATAGGGGAATCCACCTCCAACCGCAGACCCATAACCAGTGGTGTTCCTCAAGGGTCAGTCCTAGGACCTCTACTGTTCAGAAACTATTTCTTCAAAGTACAAGCAAAAACTAAAGGTCTGTGGCTGACAAAGTTTGCTGACGGCTGCAAACTGGGAGTGGTCATAGAATCCCCAAACAATGTCAACATCCTACAAGAGAGTCTTATGCAAAGAAATGATTGGTGCCAAAGTCACAGCCTTAAACTCAATGCAAACACATGTATTATCATCCCTTTCAGTAAGCACAATCTTCTTGCTAACTACCACATCAATAGAAACACCCTAAGCATGCACTCAGTGGTGAGAGAAGTGGGCACACAAGTTGACAGCAACAACCTTACTTTTGATCACCATGTCTCCACAGTGGTAAGAAGGGCATTATATATATCACTCATCTCATAAGTAAGGGCATTACCTCCAGAAAGAAAGAAGTTATAACCTCCCTGTACTCTTCCCTCATCAGGCCAATAATTGAGTACAACTCCCCTTTTGGTATGTACATTTCCAGGCACCTGCAGCAATTGGAGAGACCACAAAAGTTCCTCACAAGGAGAATTCAGGATATTCAACATTTATCCTATGTGGATTGGCTGAAATCAGTGTCACTTTATCCAGTTTCATACATACTACTCAGAGGCGATCTCTGCCTTATGTATAAGGCAATCTCTGACTCTGCTTTATTGAAAATGCTTCATATCTGAAAGTCCAATGGCTCACAGGTTGCTCACTCTAAAGACCTTAACCTGGTATGTGACATTAACAGAACCTGCTTGAGGGACAGGTCTGTCTCCTAGAGGTTACTGTCCTATGGAACAGACTCATACCAAGCAGAGCACCTCTTTAGCCCGCTTCAAGCCCAATCTGGATGACTGAATGAGCAACCGTAAATTCACCCCAGGGTTCCACCTGTGTCCCTCTTGGACAGGAGCAATAGGTGCTGATCTTGGAAACAATGGCAGAACTTGGCTAGGCTTGTAAGGGCCCTAGAGCCATTAGCCTGGTAACTTCCCAGGATTTTATGAGCCTATAAATGTACATCTTTCTGCCATTCTGCTTGTCTGACTTTGGATCACCCCTTTTCTTCTTTATCTCAAGTGAAACAATTTTTGAAAGGCGTTTTGCATATTAGTCCACCTAGAAAAGAAGTGGGACCTTCTTGGGATCTTAAGTTTATTTTGGAGAAGTTAATTATCCCTCTTTTTGAATGTGCTAACCATGCTTCTTTAAAATTTCTAACACGAAAGACTGCTTTGACTGTTGCTCTGACTTTTTCTAGATGGATATCTGAATGGCAAGTCCTTATCTGTTCTTGATTATAAGGGTGAGTTTCAAAACAAACCCTTCTTTTATGCCAAAGGTTGTGTCTGAATTTATTTTGAACCAGATCATTTGTCTACCTACGTTTGTAACTGGAAACAAAAGCTGAGGAGAAAGTGTTCTTCATACCTTACTTGTTCACAAGCAATTGAGATGTTACTGAACAAGACTAAGGACTTTAGAAAGTATATCTGATCTGCTGTATCCTTTGATGGCAAAAAGAAAGGGGAACCAGTTTCTAAACAAAAAATCCCAAATGTCTGTCTTAAGCTATCAAAATTTGTTACACTCATATTGGAAACATCCCACCTGAGAAAGGAAGGTCTCTGCTACAGCTATAAGTACTTCTGAGACTTTCCTGGAAAGGGATAGACTCTCATTCTTTCCTAGAGGTGGCTATCTGGTTTACCTTTACTAGGCACTGCAAACGCAATTCAGTCTCCAGATCTACAGCAAAGGCCATCCTTCAAGGGCTTCTAGCCTCTGATCCTTTTCCACCCACCCTTTCATTTAAGCAATGGCAATCATCCCATATAGTTATAGCTACTGCAACAGTGATGTAATGAAGAATCTAGTACAGTTCAGTAAGTTAACTTGCCATAGCAGTAGATGTTCAAATAGAACACTATTGCAGCATTAGCATCCTCCCTCCTTTCCCCTTTTATTCCTGCCCTTTCTTTGGCTGGGATGTGGTATCCTACTTTACCTTTTGTCTTTCTGAAAATGACCATGAGTGCAGCTAAGAAATTGCAAATTGTATGCAGAGCAGCCAAAATACATTCTTCTGTAAAAAGCATTGGTCATGCCACCTTACTGTAGTATACAACCCCCCCCCCCCCATAAAAATATAGATTGTCCAACAGCACTGTATAGCTTATTATACATTGTCTCATTGAAGGCTGGCTTTTTTGGCTGTACATAATATCTTCTACTCATCACAAAGACTGGCTTTTAGTTACAGTGCTGCTTCACAACAGGACTCTCTAGGACAGTGGTGGACTTATTTTGCAATGCATTTGTCTGACAAGCTTTTGTTTTACATCATGGTAGCCAGTGCCATAGTTATATATTTGCAACAGTGCTGATATTTATTTATTTATTTATTTATTTATTTGCAGTTGGTTTACCAGGATAGTCCATTGGGCCAAAAGAACCCGTTTTCAATGAAGTCCTGGGGAGAAAAGCTCCAAATACAGACAAAAACAGGTACATGCAAAATTACAATAATACTTATACAGAGTAAAAGATAAAAACATTTAATACATTTAGGTTCAAAAATTCAAGAAGCGTACAAAACAATGCAATCTGATGTGGAATAAATGTCAGGGGAATAAGTTAAAAGAGTAATGTTTTATGCATTCAAAGAAGTTGTATAGACTTGCATTACAGGGTAGGTATTCTGAGGGAACGTAAGCTTAGATAGGAAGAGTTATGTAACGTATATGGGAAGAAGAATGGGATAACATAGAATTATGAGGGGAGGGAGCACGAACAATCCCATGATATATCTGCATCCCCCTGTGCCACAGTTGTAGATTCATACAAATGCCGATATGCGTTACTAACTAGTGTCAGTATTACAACATAACAGCTAGGCCCACAGAAGTCCAATGCTTTAAGCATCTCCACTCCATCTGTACTTGATAACTGGTCAGGCGTGATTGTGATGAAATTAATCTAACAAAACTGGAGGTCAGGGAACCTCTAGGCCCCCAGAAACCATGGGGTTCTAAATGATCTGAGGTGCATCCCTCCCACTCATTAATTGCATCTAAGAGCAACTCCCCTCTTTGGACCACGCTTCCCTTTAGTGCGCATATCAACAAGCACCATCCCACACAGGACAGGCACACCCATCCCTTCCCTGCTGCTCTGTCAGCCACCCAAGCTGCTAATCAAATCTTGGATGCCTGGGCAGTAGTCAGGGCTTTATTCCTCTACACCACCAGATCAGCTCTCTTATACAAACTCTTGTGCTAAAGAAAGATATTATGGGGCATGAGGAAGCCCAAATCCTTATAAACTGACCAGATGCCCAGTCCTTTGCAGAATACATCCCATATAGTAACAGCTACTGCAGCAGGGATCTCTTCAAACATCTAGTGTTATGGTGAGTTACCTTACACAGTTGTACTTTCTGTTTGTGTCTGCATAGGTTTTCACCAGATATGATTCCTCACTTTCCAAAAACATACAGGTTGATTGCCTTCACTTCTCCTTTACTCACTATCCCTCTGTCCTTTCTGGCTATCTATATAACTATAAATACACGCACAAACACACACACACACACACACACACACACACACACACACACACACACACATTGTATACACACAAATATGTACACACATGCCTGCACATGTTTTGTACTTACTCTTCCTTTGTTGCTCAAATTGTGATTAAATGTGGTTTGAGAAGGATCAGATTACTTTGAAAACAAAGAATTGCTATATAGTAAGCTATAAACTTTTAAACTGATGCATTTGAGAAACATCTTTTTTAAGGTCAGATTGCAGTACAATAAAGTGACTTGCTGTTGCCAGCCTTATTAGCAGTTTGCTATGTGAAATATAGTAAAAATCACTTTGTGTAAATGGATTATCAACAGCCTATTCAAGATTTTTCCACCACAACAATATATTCTGCAATTTAGTTAATTTATGATTGGCTCATGTGGCTCAGAACACAAGGTCTGGTGTTTCTGTGGAAATCCCCTTAGCTAAAAAAGTTACCAGCACTCATGGCTTGCTATGACATTTACTGATTTCTATAGCTACAAATATTTTACTTACTTACTCAACTCTCTGTCCTGCAGATCTGCAGCTTTTGTTACATTGTCATTGATGCTGTTTGGAGTCTGTAGTAAAAGCAGTATAGTTAATTCTAAGCAATGAGACAGAAAAAAAGAAAGAAAGATGGGGCGGGTTGAGAGAAGGCAGTAACTACAATACAAAAGACAATAGTCTAATGATAGGCCTTCATCTTTGTTGATTATGCTTCTGTGGCCAAAGACATGCTGCAGGTGGATTGGACACTCTATATTGGCTCTAGGTTTGAATGTGTGTGCGCGCACGCGTGTGTGTGTGTGTGTGTGTGTGTGTGTGTGTGTGTGTGTGTGTGTGTGTGTGTGTGTGTGTGTGTGCTTTCTGTGGAAGGCTGAGCACAGGGCTAGCAACTTGACACCATAAAACTCCACTGACAATCCTTCTGTGGACCGTTGTTCCACTATGGTGACCCTTAAAGAGAAAAGCCAAAAAAAGAAGGTATGCTACATCTATCCCTCTGGCTATTGTAGTTTTAAGTTTTAACTGTAAACATTTACTTTTTGTTTTTATACATTTGTGCATTATATTTATACATATATGAATGTCTCATGACATAGCAAATGCTTAAAAGACTGAACAAAAAAGAGAGATAATTTTAGAGCAAATCTAAAATTATCAAAAACAATAAATAACAAAACCCCTGCTAATCATATATACCAACTATGAGATCACAGAACACTAAGGTAAAAGCAAATTCCCTGAGCTTGCCACACTATGATCTCATACAAAAGGCTGCCAACTGAAACACCATTAAAGACAGAATTCACTCATATGAGCATTCGGGTTTACAATCACATAGTTGATCGAACTGTGTGCGATCAACATATATACGTAAATCAGGTAGCAGAACCATTAGTGCGAGTACTATATTGTCAAACCTTACATTAGCGAACAGCACGATATAGCAAGATTTGACAGTGTAGTGCAGATTGCACTATAGTGAGGATTGGGAAATGTACCCTTTCCTCAGTGTAGTGCGATCTTGGAGTTTGTATATATAAGTAGCGGTAGGGTGTTAAAATATGTTTAGCGGCTAAGAGAATTTCAGTGAAGTTGAAATGTTTGACATTCAACTTTACTGAAATGCTCAGTTTGGCATTTACTGTGGTCGGTGTTGTGATTTCCGAACATTTTCTTCGGAGATATGCACTTTTGGACACAGTAGTGTCGAACATGTGATAGTAAACCAAGCATTCACTTTTATTTACAGAACTCCCCAGACTAATTCAATTTAATCAAGTTACTATAGCATGCAAGGTTGTTAACCATCCAGAAAAAAACGCCCTCCCTTAAAAACATTATCCATCCCTACAAAAGCACTAGGCCTCTTCGTTCCACTACAAAACTTTTGGTTCAATCTGTTAAAGCTAACAACTTATCTGGAGAATCTTTGTTTGCAAATTCAGTAGGCAAAACCTGGAATTCGCTCCCATCAGACCTTACTCTGAACCCCTCCCTTAATCAGTTAAAAAAAATCGAATCCAGTATTTTAAAACTCACTGGTTATGCCCTTGCTCTAAGCCTGACTATAGCCTTGTCTACTTCCTTATCCCTGCAATTTCTTATTCACAGTGACTAACCTCTTACACTAAAAGGTTTGAAAAGAGAAACTGTAATATCTTTGCAGATACTCTGTATATATGCTGCACCTATAGGTTTGATAAGACAAACTGTAACCTATTTGTATATATTTCTGTATATAAACTGTATTCTTCATAAGCTTGAAATGTGAGACTGTAACTTGTATGTTAATACAATATGTTTGTGCGTATACTGTAACTTGATTGTCTTTATCTGTTTGTAAGTTTGGAGCTTTTCTCCCCAGGCCCCCGCTGAAAATGGACATGTATCCAGTAGGACTATCCCATTCAACAAATGTAAAATAAAATAAATAAAATAATAATAAATAAATGTACAGCAGTAAAAAGCATTTGCTAATATGAGTGTGCACCCTTCTGAACTGCAACCATATACACATATACAATTTACTATGGAAGACTGTTAAAACACAAAAAAAAATGAAAAAAGTAAATTAATAAAAAAAGTCTCAAACCAAAAACACATACAATAAATCAAATTCATTAAGTTTGCATTAAAATAAAATAAAATAAGAAAAAGACAGGAATCAAGATTGTAATACAAATTAAACACACTTTATACTAACAAAGACACTAAAAACTCAAATCCAACTGCATTACCTGATCAAAAATGGTGAAAGACATCTGGAAAGGGTAAAACAATAACCTTCTGATGAAACTGAAAGCATCAGCCCCACAAACAGGAAATAAGCCAATGTAGAAAGAGACAAGAAGTGAATAGCATAAAGCAAATATATATATATATATATATATATATATATATATATATATATACACACACACACACACACACACACACAAACACAGTAAAATCTCACTTAACTGGCACCCATGGGGATTGGTAGAAGCTGGATTAGTGTAGTTTCCAGTTGCTTGAGAGTCACTTTGTGATTTTTGGTTGGCTCGTATACCGGCATACGAGCCAATCAAACATCACAAAACGGAGCCTCTTCTGTTCAATGCAGAACAGCAAACATAGTTAAGAGTGATTATGATTTAGCATCTAAAACCAGTTTTGTATGAGTTTAGAACCCCAAAAGTGGAGAAGCAAGCAATAGAGCCTAATAAGGTTAGTGTGTGTGGCAATATATATCACTGAAAGAAAATGAATGAATAATAGGATCAATCTTCTCCACTGAGACAGTAAACTGCATACAATGCTTATGCCACTATTTACATAGATATAGAACAGCAAAGTACAAGTCTGTCATAGCAAACTGGAGGATGAATTAAAGACTGTCAGGCTATTGATATGGACAAAGAAGAAGAAAGTTGTAGTATGAGAAAGAAAAAAATGATATACTACCTCCCTCATGCACTTAAAGAATTAGGTATCATAACTGCAAGGCTACTTATAAAAATCTTCAACCTGGTTTTGAACTTAGAAGTACTTCCATGGGGAAAGAGATGTACCATCGTCATATTATTTTACAAGAGGGGAGCTGAGTGGGGCAAAAAAATGCAGTTTTGACATATATACATATTAAAAAAATTCCCCTGTAGCAGCTTAACCACAAGATGATCCATCAGACAAATCTGAAAAACTTTGATGACTGGATTACTACAGAAATGGATAAGGGAGTACCTGAAAATGTGTTTTTTATGAACATTAGCAAGGCCTTTGACAAGGTGCCACATATAATGGTTTTAAATATATTGAAGGAAATGTTACATGAAAAGATAAGGTGATTAGGTGGATTTTTTTTTTTGACAATTAGAAAGCAGATGATTTCACCGCAGAAAGCAATAGGTCTCATTTGGTGAATGTGTAGTACAAAACAACATTGCAACAGAGTGCTGTATTGTTTTGCATTGATTCATATCCTTCTGTCAGTGTTTACTTGTCACACAATATTTGAATGAGAGAACAGTAATCTGTTTGTTGATGTCATTCAGATTATGTCAGCAGCATTAGATAAATGGATCACTTTACAAAAGGATTTGAACAAATCAGTAAAATAAGCCATGACGCTGCAGCTAACATTTAATACAAGGAAATGAAAGAGGATGAACCTTAGCAAAATGCATTGTTCTGCTGTGGTGACCCCTAACGGAAAAAGCCAAAAGAAGAAGAAGAAAGTATGATATATCTATCCCTCTGGCTATTGTAGTTTTAATTGTAAACATTTACTTTTTGTTTTTATACATTTGTGCATTATATTTATACATATATGAATGTCTCATGAAATATCAAATGCTTAAAAGACTGAACAAAAAAGAGACATCATTTTGGAGCAAATCTAAACTTATCAAAAACAATAAATAAAACCCCTGCTAATCATATATACCAACTATGAAATCACAGAACAGTGGGCTAAAACCAAATTCCCTGAGCCTGCCACACTATGATCTCATACAAAAGGCTGCCAACTGAAACACCATTAAAGACAGCATTCACTCATATGAGCATTCACTTTTATTTACAGCAGTAAAAAGCATTTGCAAATATGAGTGTGCACCCTTCTTAACTGCAACCATATACACATATACAATTTAGCATGGAAAACTGTCAAAACACAAAAAAAATGAAAAAAAGTAAATTAATAAAAAACTCTCAAACCAGAAAGACATACAATAAATCAAAATCATTAAGTTTGCATTAAAATGAAATAAAATAAGAAAAAGACAGGAATCAAGATTGTAATACAAATTAAACACACTTTACACTAACAAAGACACTAAAACTCAAATCCAATTGCATTACCTGATCGAAAACAGTGAAAGACATCTGGAAAGGGTAAAACAATAACCTTCTTATGAAACTGAAAGCATCAGCCCCACAAACAGGAAATAAATCAGTGTATTTACACACACACACACACACACACACACACACACACACACACACACACACACACACACACACACACACAGTAAAATCTCACTTAATTGGCACCCGTGGGGATTGGTAGAAGCCGGATTAGTGTAGTTTTTAGTTGCTTGAGCGTCACTTTGTGATTGTGATAACACTAATTCACTAAGTTTATTTTTCATCTAAGTCTTCTTCTTCACACTATTTATCCACACAGTAAGGCATTGCACTGCCTTTCCATTTTTCAGTGTCCTATTTCTCTTGAGTAAGCATGATATTACTCCGAATTAAAGTGTTTTTGAGTACTGCTGGAGTAAATGTATGTTTTTCACTATTGTTTCTTTTGTTATTCATATTCTTATTTACAGG